>NC_142812.1:45051605-45087621 GCF_049724085.1 Artemia sp. Qi Xiang Cuo
TCAAACAGTTCGTGGTAACGAACTGTAAGTAAGGAGCGACCCGGCTCAATGGTAACCGAAACTCTAGAAAACGGTATTTTGATACAAATAAATACATCGAAAGAATCACATTTTAATGCTGATTTCAAATATATAAATTTCATCAAGTTTAATTCGACTCATCAATCGTTAGGCGCATGAAAAAATTTGGCTGAGTTTTGAAAAAGGGGGGAAAGACCCCCTAAAAGCTAGATAACATTAATGAAAATCACATCATCATATTTTGCGTATCATAGACCCCGATTGTAGAGGTTTCAAGCTCCCATCTACAAAAATGTGGAATTTTGCATTTTTTGCCAGAAGAAAGATCACGGGTGCGTGTTTATTTGTTTGTTTGTTCTTTTTTTTTTTTTTTCCCAGGGTTGATCGTATCGAACAAGTTGTCCTAGAATATCGTGGAAGGGCTCATTGGAATGGAAATTGAAAGTTCTAGTGCCCTTTTTAAGTGACCAAAAAAAAATGGAGGGCAACTAGGCCCCCTCCCACGCTCATTTTTTTCCCAAAGTCACCTGATCAAAATTTTGAGATAGCCATTTTGTTCAGCATGTTCGAACAAATATAATAAGTATTTTCTTTATTATTTTCATTATAAGTATTTCTTTTAGGATGACTTAATCCCCCGAACTTCCCGGGGGGAGGGCTGAAAGTTATGAACTTTACCCAATGTTAACATATAGTATTGGTTATTTGGAAGTATACAGACGTTTTCAGGGGAGATTTTCCTGGTAGTGGGGGGGGGGTCAGGGGTTATGTGGGAGGATCTTTCCATGAAGGAAATTTTCATGGGGGAAGGGACATTGCTATGAAGGGGACGCCGGACTTCCCAGCATTATTTAAAAAAAGATCATAAATTTAATATAAAAAAAACAAGTATTTCAACTGCAACAGCAGCAACGTCGAAACTTTAAACGAACAGAAAATATTACATATATAATTGGGTTCACCCCGTAGTCAATGCCTCGCTCTTTAAGCCAAAGATTTTTTAGTACTTTCACAAGAGCTATTTATTCTAATTAACGGCCTTTGTGATTAAGCGGTCATTTCTAAAGAGTTGGAACAAAATTTGAAGTTTTGCTTAAAGAGCAAGGTATTGACTAGTGGGCAAACCCCCTAATAAATGTATTAAAAATATATGAATATAGAAGTTCGTTACGTAAGTTAATTCGTAAGTTTCGTATATTTATTACTAATAAAAACGTTCATAAATAAAATTAAACAAGTTTCGAGAAAGCCATTTAACTAAATAAAATTAAATTATTATGGCAATTTCGTTTTAATTATTCCTGTACTGTGAACCAAGATCAAAACCTGTATTTATTCATAAACGTTAAAAAAGTAAATAAAAAAATACAAGTTTTTTTAGCTGAAAGTAAGGAGCGACATTAAAACTTAAAACGAACAGAAATTATTCCGTATATGAAGGGGGCTGTCCCCTCCTCAACGCCTCGCTCTTTACGCTAGAGTTTGACTCTGTCTCAAAACTTTATTTTTTAAAGCAATAAAAAACTTTAGCGTAAAGAGCGAGGCGTTGAGGAGGGGAAAGCCCCTTCCATATACGGAATAATTTCTGTTCGTTTTATGTTTTAATGTCGCTCCTTACTTTCAGTTTAAAAAAACTTGTTTTTTTTATTTAATATACATAAGGACCACCCTAAGCAGGAGCCGTCTTTTCACCAATAATCACATATATGAAGTAATTGACTAATTGTGTTTTGAATATTTAGTTAACCCTTGGTATTTTTTGTTATATTAAAAAGCAGAAATGAAGGGATTATAGGAAACTGAAAGGAGGGACTAAGGAGAAATTTAATGTTTTTTTTTTATTTCCAGAGAAGTAATTGTCGACCTTTAGTTTTCTGCCGTCTATTTGGATCTCTTATCCAAGCTCTACAAGTTATGCCAAAACTGCCCAATCAGTCCTGGCTTTGTTTCAATTTTTTAAAGATTAACTTTTTTATTAAACCCCAATCTTCAAAGCATTATCAATTGTGAAATAGCTTTTATGACGTATTATTATGACAAATATATAATAGGAACTTTTAATAGTTCTGGAACGGTGAATTAATTTACTTACATTTTGGGTTGACTAGTATTGCGCTAGTGAAATAAAGGGTATAGCACATGACTTAAAGAATCAGATGAACACGGCACATAAGATTACATTAGGTGTAGTGCTAAAATCAGTAATGATAATTTCGAAAGATAAAAAATTAATGCTTTTGTTAGAATTAAGTTTTGATTTTTTTTTAAATTGGGATCAATTTTTAATTAAAAATTTATGTAGAAAAGCTTATAGAAGTAATTAAAGGACAAATCATAATTACATATAACTAAAACAAAAATCTTGCTAACTTCAAAGTAAATCAGTTTTAGTTTCTACGATTGCTTTTTTTGAGCCGAATGTCTAGAGACGTGAACAGAGAGGTAAGAAAAGGCTTCACTAGAGCCATCTTATAAAACTAATTGTTGGTAAAACTATGTATGTTGCCTATGTAGTCTATGTAGTCTCTGTCTGTGTAGTCTAGAGTTGAAAGATTACACTTTGTTTTTACTATTGCTTATTCTTTATCCTTTAATGTTTTCTTTTATCTTTGTTTTGTTTTCATCTCCTGATGGAAAGAATAGAATTAAGTATGGAGTAATTACTTTATTAAGAAGATTGTTAGGGCCATGTGACGATGAATTCTTTTATCCAAAAAATTCTAGTAATTTCTATATCAGACACTGGTTCCAAGAACCTAAGACAATACCCCAAGACAAGACCTAAGAATTAGACTGTGAAGGAGAAGAATTAACAGTAGAAGCCGTCCTTTTACCAATTATCAACAAATATAAAGTAAATGCATTTTGAGCATTGAGTTCACCCTTGGTATTTTTTTTTCATTGAAATCAGAAATAAAGAGGCTATTAAAGACCGAAAGGATGATTTAAGGAGAAGTTTAATTAAATAATAAATCATAATTATACATAACTAAATAAAAAATCTAACTCACGGTTGGAGCCAAGTGTCTAGATACCTGAACAGGGGGGTCATAGAAGGCTTCATTAGTGCCATTTATCGAGTAAACTACTGACTAAACTGTTGAAAGATTACGTTTTGGGTTTTCTATTCCTCACTCTCACTTAATTATTCTTTTCACCTTAATGTTTTCTCTTATCTTCATTTTTGTCTCCAAATCTAAGGTTTTTGATATATGATTTAAGGTACTAAAAGTCACGTTGTCCATTATACATTTTTTAATTTGCATAGCCAAAATGTAGAAGCAAAACACCTTTACAAAAGATAAGTCTGGGGGCAAAAGCACTGAATCGGCTTACATTTTTTTTGTCTATTCGGTTTTAAACTGATATTCTTAAGCTGTAGAAAGAAAAAAGAGTCAACAAATTTTTTTTTACTCAAAAATAGAGCGGCAAAATATAAAACAAAAAGGGTTCCTCAAAAGGGTACAAACGTATGCTCAAAAAGCTATGGGCAAAGCAAACACTAAATAAAAATAATATATTGTGGATACAGGCTCCCGAAAATAGGACCCAAGAAAGAGCTGTGATTTCATAAGCCATTGTGCTTGAAACTTTATCCTTGGACAAGGATAAGCCCAATATCAAACCCTCCAAAATAAAAAAAACTAACACACCTTTTGTAAACCAGGGTTCAAAAACGGACTAAACTGAGTGACTTGTTTGGACGACCAAAAAACTAAGTTTTAGGCTAGTATGTTAAACTATTGATCAATTGATCACATGAAATTCAAAAACATATACTGACAAAAATAGAAAAAAAAGAAAAAAAGAAAGAACAAAAAAAAGAGAAAAAAGCAACAAAAAAAAAAAACAAAAGAAAGGAAAAAAGAAGAAAAAGAAGTGACAGAAGGAAAGAGAGTTCATTCAAAAAAAAAACAAAACTGACAACTTATTTATATTGTGTATGATGTCATATTTGAGTAACTCTGATTGGGGTTGTCCTTTTCTATATCGAGCTAAGAAAAAGTCGAGGGCTTTTTCTTATGTGTGATGTATGACTTAGTTTCATTGTTTATATAAATAACAAATATAGCATCTACAACATCAATATAATGTCTATATGACACACATAACATCTATAGGTATGTTGACTAATAATAATTAAAAAAATTAAACAAAAGACGCAACGGGAGAACGAAATTAAATAACGTTGGATGTCAGTTAATCACATGTAAGCTGCTCAAATAATTGACATAAAGATTCAAAATAGTAATGAGACAATGAGCATTGCAAAGGTGAGAAAGTTTAGCTCACTTTATCACGGGTATCGGTTTATTTCACAAAAAGTATTTGGTACTATTCCAGAGGAGAATGTTATTTTTTCAATAAGCTCAGTTGATTAATTAGAAAATCCTTACTAAAATCAAAAGCCACCCTGCATATACCATCAGTACCCAGACTGAGTTTAATGTTAAACTCAGTTACAACCATATTTGCGTCACACCAAAGTTTCTACTTATATGGGACTGAAGACTCATGTTGAAAAGTTAAGCTTTCTACATGTTCTGCACTAGGATTGGGAAATGTTAGAAATTAAACTATACGAAATCAACCATCAGAAAAAATAAGAAGAAAATTTTCTAACTATTTATAAATTAAATTTATCCTTTGAAAGATCAACCACCAGACGCTTGAATGTGCCAAATAAACGGCAGCCCCGAGCAACTGCTGGAAGTGTATTCCATACTCTTCAAGAAGAAAGAAGAGGGCTAAAATCAGACCGAACGTAGGGTGTGGTAACGACTCTTATATTATCACTACATCGTAGGTAATATAAAGAAATTTCAGATACAAATATAGGAGGCTGAAATATATTTGGTAAAGTCCCATGTAGCCATGCAAAAGTAAATGAAGCAGAAGCAAGGACATAAATTGAACGGAGATTTAAGAGGGGTTTAAGAGCAGATTGTTTTTCATAAAGAGACGCTAAACTCCACAGCTTTGACTAGAAAGTTGACATCCAAATGATAGGACAACAAGAGTTACATGGTTGAATCAAGGTAAAGAAAAGAAGACGTAAGACAGACCCAGGGAATATGAGCTTAAGCTTACGTAAGATGCCAGCATGCCTAGCAGTCTTACCTTTAAAGCACTAATGTGAAATTTGTAAGACAGGTTCTCATCAAGAAGAATTCCAAGGAATCGGACATAGTCATTTTCAGATCTAAGGAGAGTATTACGTGACGTATGTATCATGCGAATACTCAGAAACGGTGAAGAAATTGCAGAAAAAACAGAAACTTAGACTCGGAAATGTTAAGAGTCAAATAGTTCACATTAAGCCATGGAAGAGTTTTCTGAAATAGAGCAAGAAAATTTTTCTCCATTGAAACTTGATCAAATCTGACCGTAGCTAAAGTACTTTTATCAGTGAAGGTGTTGTAACCCTTGGTCCCAGTTTGTTCAGATAAATGTCCTTCCCAGATTCTTTTCTTTTGGTCCCTTAATTATTTTCCTTCCCCTAGTAATAATTATTAATTTTCCTTTAATTTGGTGGCGCCATTTTCTGTCCACCTAATTGCGTAGTTGGTTACATAGACCATGAGGTCAAGTGCGCAGTTGGGATGTTTGACCAGTAACTTAGTAAGCCCTCGGATTGTCTGGAAAAATTCATTACCACCCCACCACCCCGTGGCAGACACGTGGCTGGCTGAGCGGGCTGGGAATTTGTTCTTTTTTAGTCAGTTCCTTTTTGGTAGCGTGTCTTGATTACAGTAAGATTTTTTATACTATATAATCTTTGACTTTTCATCCTAGGTCGAATCTAAAGAGATAGTTAGAAATATTACCGGTAACCCTTGGCCTTAAAAGTGGCCCCTGGGACCATTCGATCACGCTAGTAGACACGGAACCGTTGGAGTAAGCGCGGAAATCCCACTAACCTTTGGGCCGACAAGGGGTTCTCCCCCTCGAGTAAGTGGCATAGCAACCTTTTTGCGCCATTTTTGCACCAATAAGTGGTGACCCACGTAGATTACCTTACAATAAGTGGTGACGGCTAGAAAAGGAGCTATCAACAGCCCTGATAGCAAAAGAATTTAGCGTTTTCGAAGAGACAAGTAATTTAGCCTACAAGAAGAGCCTATTGTGGTTACATATATATAAAAAAAAAATCGTAAAGAAAATTCTTTTTTATCTGGGCTGAGCTATAAAATGGGCTGAGGTAATAAAATTTAAGAATCAATCTAATTAGTGTGCAAAATATAAGAATAATTGCCAAGCAGCAATTTTTCGCGGGAGACCGGAAGTTGCATTGATAAAAGGATTTTCATTTGGACGGAAGACGTTAAGTAAACCTTGAAATAATGGCGGACAAACGGAGAATTCAGACAAGATCTACCGCGGTAAAACAAAAATCGGATTCAGACACACAATTGTATGTGACTCCCGCTGGAAATACCCTAAGAAAATCACCATCAGATAGAACAATGTACATGGGCGAAGACAGGTTTAGGCAGCATATTGTCTAGGGGGGAGGGCAGTCGACAGTGTGATGGAGTTTTATCAACTGCTTTTTCAAAACCATCTACTTTTTCAGCCATATCTAATGTAAATTTGAAGGTCTAGGGGGGG
This sequence comes from Artemia sp. Qi Xiang Cuo, assembly GCF_049724085.1. Classification (NCBI taxonomy): domain Eukaryota; kingdom Metazoa; phylum Arthropoda; class Branchiopoda; order Anostraca; family Artemiidae; genus Artemia; species Artemia sp. Qi Xiang Cuo. The sequence goes on from NC_142812.1 coordinate 45,058,239, forward strand.
GGGGAGGGGGGCAGTTGCCCCCTCGCCCCCCCCCCCCCCCTGCCTACGCCCATGACCATGTATCACTCAACAGGTGAAAGAGACATTTCTGGGACGTGTGAAGAGGAAATCTTCAAAACAAAATCAGTAATAGAGCGATATCCGGTACGAACCAGGGAAGAAGAAAAAAGTCTAAGGCACATTCAGAAAGAATTATTTTCAGATAGAGAAACCCGAACAAAAGAAACAGTGGCAATAATACATGAGGAAAAATCATTAGATGAAAGTAAGGGTAAAACAAAACAAACTCACCCTTCAGAGGAGGTACAAAAAGTAGGGGAGTTGCGGGGAAAAGAAAATATTATACAACGAGCAGACTCAAAAAACGAATTAAGCGAATATAAGGACAGTGAGAATCATAGTAAGTAGATACCTATCATGAGTTACTACGAGAACACCGTGCTGCCATCTACAATTTAGTCTAACGCTGAATACACATAATTTATTCAAGGATTATCGATCGAGTCTAATGGGGGTCAATGTCAATTGACTTGTTGTTGTTCGTCCAGGTGTAATGACACTGGGGGTTATTTACATACTCGATGGGGAATGTATTGATCTGGGACTCGAGGGGGGACAATTTCCGAGAACTTGATTTGCATAATCGAAGGGGAATGTATTGATCTACTCGAGGGGAATTTATTTGTTGTTTCAAAGGGGAATGTGTTGATTCTAACGGAAGGGGAATTTATTTGTCGTTTCTAAGGGGAATTGTTAATTCACGAAAGGGGAATTAGAAATGACATCACTTGTTTCCTAGGAATTATACGGGACTCTAAAGAGATAAATTAATATTCTATTTTTTAAATACGGCTTCTCTGATCTTTAGGTCACAGAAATAAATTAATATTCTATCGAAACCATAATAGTGTAGCTAGGAAAATCTATGAGATGAAGAGATTAACGCGGGAAAAAGTTTCCTAGGAATTTCAAATGTGACAGCGCAGGGATGCCAAAACAAAAGGAACACGCAGAAATTACGTTCAGGGATTATTTGGCCGAAACCGTTTGACTCATTTTAGAAGATGATTTGGGCGAAACCGTTTGAGGCATTTTAGAAGATGATTTGAGGGTGAAACTCTTTGGTCGTTGTAATACACAAGTTCCATTTGAACAATGTTGTGAGGTCCCCTACCCAAACCCGAAAGGGCCCCCCTACCCCAACCCCGAAGGGCCTCTCTACCCCAACCACAAAGGGCCTCCCTACCCCAACCCCAAAGGGCCCCGATCCCCCTACCCCAACCCCAATGGGCCCCGGGCCCCAAGTGCCCCCGCCCCCCCCCCCCAAGGACCCCAGGGCCCTTCGTGCCATCAAAGACCCCCGAGTCCCCCAAAGGCCCCTCGGCCTCCCAAAGAGCCCCTTGGCACCCCCAGGGCCTCAAAGGGCCCCCCAACTTTTTTGCCCCCCATTTTTTTAATACTTTTTAATTTGCGCATTTGAGATACAAAAGGGCCCCATCCCCCAACTTTTAGCTCCCCATTCCACCATTAGTGTTTTAATCTCAAGAATAAAATATTTTTGGCTGGAGAGGATGCCCGGATTTTTGCTTCTTACCGATTTTTACAATACCTAAAGTGACAGGCTTTGGTCGACCTAAAAACTTTTGTTTAACATCATTAAAGAAAGTAATTGTTTAATGATATAAACTGAATATTGAAATTGAACCAAAGGTAAAAATAAAAACAGCAATAACTCTATATTGTAATCGCTCAACCCGACGGGCTTCTTGAATAGTGATCGCTACTTGGTATTAGAATCTAAAAGGGAACACGTATTGCCAGCTGGTAAATACAAATTTAAAATCTATTAATATTTTTTTTAAATATTGAAAATTAAAGCGTTATTTCTTAAAGCCAACGTGAGTGAAAAATATTCAAATGTCTTTTGAAATTGTGGTATTTTTTTTAGTTTTTTTTTTGCATAGACATCCTTTTTAGACGTATTATGTAATTTTTCATTGACAGAGTGGATTGTCTTTTATCTCTCGTTATAGAAAGTTTTACTAAAAACACATCATTTGTTTTTCTTTGTGTATTCACATACCTCATTAAAAGATCTAATGGCATATTCTTCGTAGTTGATGCGTAAGTGTGCAATATTATAGAGCCGCAAATATTATTGAATGAGGAGTTAATAATAATGTTAATTTTGTATCGATCACGTGCATTTTGGGAACATTACATCACCATTGCTTAGTTTATCAAGTGGAATATCAAAGGTCAGTTCATAGTAATGTTGCCGGCCAACCAGATGTTTTAAGGAATAATTTAAAAGAAATAGGAAATTTGTCGTAAAGTGACTTTGAATAGAAAAGGATAAAGAACGAGCATGCGCTGCTGTTTTGGTCGCAGGCGGCGTAGCGTTGTCTTTTAGTGGTAGTAGCAGCAGTTATTTTCCCAATACAGTACTCAATGTTATAATTTAGAAAGTATTCTTAAGAAATCGTTGGGAGGGGGTGGGTGATCAGCACCATCACCCCCTTTAAATCTGTGTTCTTTCTATGTTAAACCACACACTAATCCTCTTTCTATACTATGTATGTTTATCACTTAGAAATACTTCAAAATCACAAAATGCTAGTTCTAAGATATTATCCTAAAGTTTCACCTTAGTACCTTAAACCTTTTTGGAGATCCAAGATTAAACTTTCCCCATTCTCCCAAGAAATCTTATACATAGGTTACAGCTCTTACCCCCAAGGCTCTGAGAAGGAGTCGAATACAGGGCAAGACTTTTTCGATCAAAGTCCTAATAAGGTATTTCTTACTAAGCTGGAATACATTATATCATTAGTTGCTGGTTCCAATGACTCTCCATGAAAATTTCAAGTTTAATGCAAGAGATTTCTGGGTGGAAACGCAATCTACTGCATGTTATTTGTTTGAGCTACCGCATGTAAAGAGTTAACAGTGGATTGGACTAAATTCTTGGACTAATTCTTGATATTTCAATAATTAGTAGAGTTGTTTGTCGAGAGTCGCAGTGATGATTTGAAAACTATAGTTCACAAGGTTCTTGGAATAAGGTAGCCAATCTCTAGTGGATTTGTTTATTTTATGTGGTCCTAATCAACCAAAGCTGAATGCGTTCCCAGTTCATTCTTCAATATAAAATGAAAAACTGGCGTTTTCATTCGGAATGGTATAAGGATTACTAGTTCTTAAAATAAAATATCGAGAAAGATGTTGTCTTCTACTTCGTGTTTCCTTTTCTCTAGTGGTCCCATGAACAACCAATTTGAAAAAGCTTGGGTAGAAGCCGGTCTGTGGCAATGGCACGAAATAAAGAGCAAAGTAAAGGTGAAGAATGGAAGGGATATTCTCTTCCGAGTCACACAGCAGCTTTGTCCTATTTTTGTCACTTCATCAATAACAGCAGTCATGTGGATTTCCTAATTAATAAAAGCACTTGAAATAAGGTTTTGTGGCAAGCAAAAAGTGGAGAGACAAACGGAAAACTGTGAAAAACTTTTTGGACCTTGTAGGGACCTAGCGAGACAGGGCTTTGGCTTAAGCATAACTGAAGAACAAAATAAAAAAATTTGTGAAATTATTCAAATTCTAGCAAGAAGGCGGCTCTTCATAACCCATATATACCCTACAAATTTATCTATTTACCCACAATTCCTCAGAACGAGTCAATTGACTTTTTTTCGGAAGAAGTCAGGGAGAAGATCCTCGACGAAGTATTGTATTCAGAATTCTATTCTGGGATACAGTATCCAATGCTTCACATTCTGACAAGCTTCCAGCCATACTCCGAAATATCAGGTCGGAAGGGACACCTAGAAAGAGACTATTAGATGTTACTGACGGTAATGAAAAAACCGGAGGAGGGCATGGCAGAAAGATTAATAGAAACATTGTCTAGTAGGTGAATTCCTATGTCTAAACTAGCTTTACAGTCTTATGACTCTGCAAGTAAGATGTCGGGTCAATATAATGAAGTCCAGCAGGAAATATATGAAATTCTTGATCGCCGTGTGCCTTCTATTCTCTGCCAGGCCCACAGACCAAAAATTGCTATAGAACATAGTGGTAACTCATCTCTTTTGATAGTCAAGATTTTCAATATCCCTCATGAAATATACCTGTTCTTCTTTTAATCTACAGAGCACTCTTCCACCCTTGAAGAAAAACTCTCTTCGATTGAAAACAGCCTTAAGATACAAGACTTATCACTGACTCAGTGAACTACAAGGGCTAAAACAATACAAGCAGTAGTTACTTAGTTTGAAGGAATAGTTTCAGCCATTTAAAAAACGAAAGAGATAAAGAACACCTATAAGGAGACGATGGCACAAGCTAGTAGCCTTCTGGAAAGAATTCTAAGTTTTGAATTGATCGCTTGCGTCATCTTTCTAAAAAAAAACCTGTTTAAGATCGGGATAGCAACAGAAAAACTTGAGGAAGAGCAGATCAACATTATTGACGCAATCGAGAAGCTTGAAGCTATGAAGAAACTTTTGGAAAAAATATCAGAGGATGAAATGAACAATTTTATTGACAATGCAAAAGTATTTGCAAAATGAGAGAAGTAAATCCAGAGGTATATTTCGTCAGACATCATAGTCGGTGACTTGGACCATCTCGTTTTGACAGCCAAGCTCAGAGTCAAGCCAATACCTCACTGTGTCAGTTCTATAGACAACACTTTAGAATAATGCTAGAAAGGCTAAAAACAATAATCTGAGACAATCTCAGAGCTTGCCTTGTCAATTCTCAGCCATCTTGCCTGTTACTTCAGCCTCTTTAAAAAACAGAATTTTAATTGCAGATATTGAGCTAACAAGAGTGTTTTTTTCCAAACCAGGAAAGACCTCCAGATTCTACTACATTTGAAGTAGAGCTGAAAGTTCTGTTTCAGTTTTGCCACTGTGCTACAAGCATCGGAAAAGTACTAGATGAAGAAACTTATCGGCAACATCAGCTTAAGCAAGCTCTTCACCTATGGAAATTAGCTGTGACAGCACCTGTTGCAGTTGCGGCTGCCGAAAGACAATTTAGCAAGCTCAGGTTTGTTAAGAATTTGTTGAGAACTGCCATGGCTGATTCTTGAATAGATTCCCTCTTGTTGTTGGAAAATGAGAAGGACCTCACTGATGCCATTGACTTAAACAAGATTGTCCAGCTGTGGTCCACTTTGAAGAACACGTGAATGCAAATATAGTTGTCCTTACTTAAGCATTCGAACATGATGTATTCCATTTTAGCTGCTTGTTTCTCTCTGTAGATATTATAAAGAATAAAAGATTAATGTATAATGAATTTTCACGAGTTATATAATGTTGGATTTATATGATGGGATCTTAGCCCCCCCCCTGGTCTGTGTGCATCGAGCCACCCCAGGTACAAATAGTATCATCATTTGTCAATCGTTGATTTAGGGTGAGTGGCTCGATTTTGGAATGAGTATGTTTGGCTCTTCAGTTTTTAATTCTACCAATTTTTTATTTTATCAGCTGGTTATTTTTGATGGTTCTCCATGTTGATTGATTTATAGGCTGCTTTCCGTTTTGCTTGTTGTTATCCGATGTGTGAATAAAAATTAATTAAAGTAACGAGACAATCTTAATCAAATGCATCAATCATACTTGACAATGGTTTATTTTGCAGGAGAGCACATAAGAAGCTGGAGACGTCGCTATATTATTTTATATGACGACGGAACACTTTTGGGCTTCAAAAGCCAATCAGACACAAGATTGGCATAGAAAAATCCACAAAATGTTTTCAACATAAAAGAGAGCAAAGTCAGTAGGACTTGGTTTTCTGAAAAACCATATAGCTTCATATTATCTGGTTTTTTAATGTCAGAAAAATACACAGAAAGGATCTTCAGTGTTGAATCTTTTATGGAAAGGTCTGTATATTTCCGGTTTTAATGATAGGTTTATCAAATTTTTTATTCAAATTTATTCGTAAAGAATTTTTCCTCCATTTCCTCAAAATCTGACAAGTTCTTTTAAGATAAAAAAAATTTATGGGTACCTTAATGAGTTTCATATATTTGGAATCAGCAAACAAATTTAATTTGTTTGATGTAATAATTGCTATCCAAAATTCTCACCTTAAGAGTTTCGATCGCTATTTTCCAATGTCACTTTTTATATTTATTTAATTACCACCAACTGTTTATATGCCCGGTATAATTTTTATTCGTTTCATCTGTTCTATGTAAATGGTCTGAATAAAAATTTGTATTTAAACAATACGAGAATGAATTGATAGATTTTATTTATTACATCTCTTTTGAATCTTAACACTTTGACATCATACTCTTTTTGAACACGCTTTTGTTTATTACTTTTGTTTATTACTACTCGTGTTTATTACTTTTGTTTATTGTTTATTCAAATTGTTATTAAACTCTTGTCATTACATTATAATTTATTATTTAGGCTATTATTTATTCAAAGAGTTTTTCTTATAAAACTTAATGTCAATTGTTTGTATTCGATATAATAATAATAATTTATTTATGTACCCCCATATGAACATTATAAATGACACTGCGGAGTAATGGAAAATATAAAAGAAAAAATAACATCATCATTACGAAATCAAACGACAAAAAAAAACCCACAAATTAACCAATAACACGATGAAAAAAACAAACTAAGGGGTCAGTGAAAGAAACAAAATTACTAGTATTCATAATCATATTAGAAGACACACTGGCCAGTCGCGTGCAAGCATCAATGATACCATAACGGGATACAATATTTCTGTTTTTAAAACGGCCGGGTAAATTCATCAGGTGTTTACAATATCTACAGTAAAGTAAACAAGTTTAGATATTTTCAATATCTAAACTTCTAAGTCTCCGTAAATCTTTTTTCCTCAGTAAGTGGTGGAATTCAGATTGAAAATTTACCCCTGGAGAGCAAAAACTATTATAAAGCCGAGCTAGGCCCTTATGGTTATAACACCCTCTATTTGGAGATATCTTACCATATGACACACGAATATTATTTAATGCATTAGTAACCAACTCAGAGCAAGTTTCGGAAATGGACGGGCAAAACGATATACCAAGCCACTTGACTTTATCCAAACAATGTAATGAAATCTAACCGAGGTTTAATGGAGATACAGAAATACTACTATTAAAGCACATAAACTCACACTTTCCCATATTAACAGATAGGCCAATATCACTAAGTAGAGAAGACAGCTTACGGAAGTTCTGAGCAAGCCCTTGACAAGAAAAACTAACTAAAAGGACATCATTGGCGTATGCAATATAACTTAAAGCCGATATCACAAAAAAACACAGTAGGAGATAGATGTTTTAAACAAGTAGCGAGGACACATTTAAATATATAAGGAGATAAAACACCACTCTGTCTAACGCCTTTCCTAACTGCTACCGAATCAGAAATATGTTACATCCGCTTAATACGCACATAAGAATTATCATACCAATATCGCAATGTAGAAATAACTGAATAATTAACTCCGGAACAAGCAAGGGAATGCAAGGTCTGGGCGTGAACAACATTATCAAAAGCCCCGGAAATGTCTACTGTGCAGCAATACAAAGAACGCTTCTGGGCAAAAGCTTCCTTTAACAACCAGCTGAGCACATGATGTGCTTGGGGGTAACCAACCCCTCTTCTAAATCCTAGTTGAAAAGACAAAAAATCGCACTCAGAAGTTATTTCAGGCAAAAGGACATACTCGAAAATCTTACTCATAAAGCAAGATACAGTAATCGGTCTATAATTCGAGCATGAATCTGGATCTTTACCGCGTTTAAGTATAGGCGTGACACTACCAGAAAGAAAACTATCAGGAACCAGAGATTGAGCTATACAAATCTGAAATAATAACTGCATGTGGTTCAACAATAATGGGCCATAATCAGCAAAATTTCTAAAACATAGGCCATCACAATCAAGAGAATCTGCTCTTTTTACTTTCTTCAGCGCCCAATGTAAATCACTCATACTTATCGCAGGGACTCTATATTGACAAACAGACACTGGCAAGACCGAACTAAGTAGATTAGAAAAATGTTTCTGAACACACTGACTAAATACGGAAAATATGTCAATATAATGGCGCACAAAATTCATAAGATTTAATTCCAACTGAGGTGGGGGAGAACACTTACTGCTATTGATAACTCTATTCCAAGTCATTTTACTATTTGGAGCGTCCCACGCGTTGAGCCTTGCATTACGTAAGCAAGAGTTGTATTTTTTCTTCGTTTTTTGCTTGACTGTAAACACAGCACCGGAGGAGGGTCGATCGCAAGCGTTCCACAATCGCAACCAAAACTTTGCACGGTTCTTTACTTTTTTAACTTTCGGATGTATATTCCACAGGGGCTTGCGAGACCCAGAACGCACGTGCTCAATCGGAACTGCAACTTTTGTGGCCGACTTTAGACATGCCACTATCTGGTAATAATACGAATTTAGGTCTTCCTTAGAATCAGGGCACTTAAACGAAGTCTGGAGCAAGTGAAACGGGACTTTAATAGTTGAGAGTAGAGTACATAAAGTAGTAATATACATCTCATCGTTTATCCGATTCCAATTGGGCTTTTGATACCATTTTGAATGGGGACCCTTAAAGTGGGCTTGAACATCAAGAGGCTCAACTAGGCACGAAATAGGGAGACGGTCATCATTGATTTTATCTTCATAAACAAACACCTCGGATTTAATTAGACCAGACTTAGACACAATAATTTGGTCGAGGTTGGATTTAATGGAGTCTCAATTATGAATGTAAGTATAAGCTACGTTCTTAGCAGCGACATGATAGACACTTGGCAGAGAATCTAGCAGGAGTTCAGATCGATCAGATGAGGTCAATATGTCACTATTCATATCCCCGGCTAAGATCCAATCAACATTTGTATCTGCAAATTTTATGAAAAGAGATTTTAGTTTATGGCAAGCTTTAGCAAAAGCAGTAAATGACTGAGTGTTTCGATGATTGCATGGGAGATACACATTTACGAAAGCCATGTTATTACACTGGATTGCTAGAATATTAGCATCAGAATAAATTTGCATAGGCTGATATCCCGACCGAATGAAGATAGCAGTGCCGCCGGAAGGACGACCGTGGGTCTTTTTTGCTTCTCGAATAAATATATCATGTGTAGCAGACCGCCTTAAACTGTTCGTATTAACTTTGGAAAGTAGATGCTCCTGCAGGAATACAACATCAAAATTTAGCAGCTCGTCAATTTGCAGATCCTTATCTTTAGTACCATTAATGTTCAGCGAAACAAAACTTAAGGCTGTAGGAGAAGTCATCATGTTGTCTTGGCAAGCGCATTTCTCAGTACCGAGCATTTTAAACTATAAGAAACATGATTTCCTCCGCAATTGGCGCACTTAGGAGCAACTGAGCAAGGGTTGTCCGTGGTTTTTTCGTGAGCCCCAGCACAGCGGAAACATTTTGGTAAATCAGGAGAACGTGGGCATTTTGCAATAGTGTGATCTACCCCTTGGCACTGGAAACAACGACGCGGTAATTCTTGGTAGATTTCAACACGAAAAAGTTCATATCCAAGTTGGAGACCATGGTTAATTGCATTTTTCAGCAAGGGTGGATCCAGGATTTTTTTTTCGGGGGGGGGTCTTACTAATTTTTGAATTTTTCGGGGGGGTTTTACTAATTTTTACTCAATTTTCGACTAATTTTACTGATTTTTACCTAGGTTTTACTAATTTTTGACTAATTTTCGAGTCAGTCAAAAATTTCGGGGAGGGGGAGGGGGGGGTTAAAACCGGGTACCCCCCCCCCCTGGATACGGCCTTGTTTTTCAGTGCTAACTGATCCAGAAATTCCAAACGAAAACATCTTGAATGTCCTATTTTTATAGCACGTACTAATCCCGGTATGCTTTCCTTTATAGATGATTCTGATACATTTTCAGGGATACCCCAAACAATACCAAGTGCTTTTTTTATCAAGGACCTTGGTTTGAACATTAGGTAGGCTCTTAGAGGCTGAGGCGGCAAGGGATACGGCTGACTGCCTATCTCGAGTAACTACGATCCACTTTTTATTCTGATTATCAGGTTTTAGGCTTAAAATCCCTTCATGACCTTCAAGCGTATTCAATTTATCTTTTCGCAAACCAGGATCACTTAAATCGGTAGGAACATTTTTCACAATTACTGCATATGTATGTTTATCTTCAACTAAAGGGGGAGTGGTGGGGGGGGGGTGAAGGCGGCTGGGTTTGAAGCTTTTACTGCCTTACTACTAAGCATGGAATATGCCGATGCAGGAATTATCGGGATTTCACTCGCGTTCCTTATCACGAAGTCCGGCACATCTATATCTTCAGAGTCGCATCTTTCAAACGCTGCAATAATATCGGCAATACTATTCTGTTGGGCGTTATTACCAACTCGCCTGGGTGGAACTTCCCTCGGAAACGCTTTCTGGAGGAAAAGCTTTCTTGCTTCTAACACATCAGTAGCCGAAAAAAAATCCAAAGCATGATCTTTAATCGAATTGTGGGAAATCCCTTGTTCGAGATTTTTCTGTATGAAATTCAACACTGGATTATAAAAAAGTTTATCTTTTGCCCAAATTCCAGGATCAATCATTTTCACTTATAGCAATATAGTCCATAAATCGTAATCCCTTATGAAACCAAATTGCTTAGATTAATCGTGTCCGTAAATCGTAAGCCGTAAAAACTTATGTAAATGTCCAGAAACTAGGTTAAAAGATTAAGCAAAGGTTTCATATATAGGTCAGGAACTATAATCCTTTGAAATATTGCAAAATCTAACTAACTTCATTGGGATTATAATTCAATGAAAAAGCTTACTGGTTTGACAATGTTAATAAAATATCCAATTTATGAGAGGTCTGTTCATTTTGAACTCTGAATCAATACTGATTCAGAGTTCAAATGTATAGCGTCTACTTGGCATTTTATTTAAACTTAATTTTGTCAAATTTCTAAAGAGAAGAAAACTGTTTTCTAGTTCATCCCCATTTTTCGTTAACTCTTCAATATTTTACGGTAGATCTCAATTCAATAATTAATCTAAAACAAACTCATATGAATCATTTCTCAATTTATGGCTTTAGTTTGCTTAAAAAATATTTTCTGTGCTCCCAAGCCTCCTGTGCTTTCATGAGTTTTGATTTACTGGGTGTTTGTCTAGGTTCACACAGAAGCAGTTGCTGCGATAGGCAATATTCGTCAATTGCATCGATGAGCAATTTTAGTCGCCGTTATGTTCACACAGGATTTTTACGTCGTCCAACTTTTACCCGCAAAATATTCAAAATTAAAAGAGCGTGGTTGAAATGGATCAGAATGATGTTTTACTTCTTTCCCTTGCTGTGAGAAGCCGAAAGAAGAAAAGAAATACAGTGAGTTGAACACTACTTTTTCTTGCTGATAAAAGCAAAGACTTTGCTGTGCTCATATTAGTTTTGTTTAGGGCATAAACAATAGTAGGCGACAATGCTCAGGGGCACCCTACACTTGGGGGGTGTTCCAGGTAAACATTGCAATCTACTTTGCATTAATTTCAAGGTAAACATGTAGACGAGCTACCCTTCAGCATAAGGGCATAAAATTTTTCAGTTATGTGTTGATTTTTGGTGACTTAATTTAATCTGTATTTTTCAGCATACTCAATTTAGTCATCCCACTAGGACATTGAAATCTATTCTCATTTAGCTGCTCACATAGACTGCATATTTCCGAAGGGTAGATCGTCTACATGTTTACCGATTTCAAAGTAACTACACACTTGGAACTTTTCAGTAACCATTGCTGCTTTCAGCCTCCATTACTTGCACTGTCTGCTGATGATTGTTCACAAGTTACTTCACTAGTTCGAGTTCCCTTTCATCATGAGGCCATAAAATTTCTCAATGATGTTTTGATTTTGTGTAAGTTCACTTAATCCATATTGATTAGCATACTCCATTTAGTTGCTCACAGCTACTGCATATTTCAGAAGGGGAACTTGTCTACATGTCTACCGATGCTTGTTGACCATGATTTGATAAAGTTACTAAAGAAGTAACTACAAAGTTACTTTTCAATTTTTCCTGCTGTTACTTCTCTGTCACCTGGAATTAACAAGTTACTTTTTTTTAACTTCTTTTAATTTTTAATTGGACCTGTTCTCTTGAACTAGACAAGAATATATTAGGGGAGTAGTACTTCTACCTCTTGAAGACACTGGTAATCATGCAGTTCCTAAAATTTGACAAAAAAATGGATTTAAACACTCCAAGCAGCAATTTACGTTCATGAATAATATGGTGGTTCGATGAATAACACGGTAGCTGCTCTTTGTGCTGACTTTGCCAAAGGTCACTCTATGCTGCATAATATGCAGAGGGGTTTTTCGTCAATGTGTATTGCTGGCTGGAGACTTTCCACCTGATTTTTTTGAAATTTTAGCAATATTGTATGAAGCAGGCAGTAGTAATTTGCTCCTTATATATTCCTGATCCCAGATAAGTTTAATAAGGTTAGAGAGGCCAAAGGCAACAACAAATGGATGGAGGCAAAGCTGTAGGCTGCAAGCTAGGATCCCAAAACAGTAAAAAACTGGAATTTCATGAGTGCACCTGATCTTCTTAAACTTTTTACTATAGTATACCCCATGGCAGTGGCAGAGGTAAAGCTACCAACAATCTTTGAAGTTTTGGATCATCTGATAGAGAAACTGCTCAAGGAATCTTGCTGACCTCACCTCTGTCAATCCTACAGGACTCACTATAGTAGGAAAAGTAAAAACGTCCAAACATAGCCTAAAAGTAAACACCAACTAGTTTTCACACTTAACCTGTGGGATTTTAAGCCAAAAATAAAGGGGGGGGGCTCATATCCACCACGAAAGCTTTTATATGTCCATTTTTTGCCAAATAACTGAGTTAATTTTTGGTAAAAACTCATTTCTCAAAAAGCAAGTTTTTCATTAAAATACCAACTTCCGGTAAATTGTTTTGGCATTTTTGGAAATTTCAGAAAATCCAGAAAAATGAATTTATGCTAAAACACTGACTTGGTCTTTTCTTTCCAGAAAACAACTTCAAGTGGACCACAAAGAAGCTGTTGGATCAGACCAGTGCTAATACAAAGAGAAAAATCAAGTGGTCATGCTACTCTTGTCAAGTCACTTCAACAAAATGATGAGTGCTGGTTTTTTGACTATATGAGGATGAATCTCCAGAAGTTCCAGGAACTACTATCAATGGTTGAATCCCTTTTCTCCAAACAAGATACAAACTGGCGAAGATGCATTAGTGCCAGCGAGCGTCTTTCACTGACAATGAGGCACCTATCTACAGGAGAAAGTAGAAGGTCTCTGTCATTTGCATACTTTATAGGACGATCAACAGTGACCCAAATAATTGAAGAAACTATTGCAGCTATTTCAGAAATACTGCAACTTCGAGTGTTGCAATCACCAACCAAAAAAGCTTCTCAGAAATTGCAAAAGAATTTGAAGCTAGATGGAATTTCCCTAACTGCGTGGGATCTATTGATGGAAAGCACATACGAATTAAGTGTCCTGAAGCATCAGGCTCATATTATTTTAATTACAAAGGATGCTCCCTTTGCTCACTACAGGTTCACACTTGTGGACATCAGAGCAGAAGGGAGCTCCAGTGATGCTGGTGTTTTTTCAAGGTCAGAGTTTGGGAAAGCTATTCTCAGTGGCACCCTAGAACTACCACCTTCAAAACCAATGCCTGATGACAACATGCTTCCTTCTGTTTTTGTTGCTGACGAGGCCTTTCCTCTTTGTATAAACATTATGAGGCCATTTCCTGGGGGCAAAACAGAGTTAGACAGAGAAAAGAGAGCTTTCAATTACAGGCTTTCAAGAGCTCGGATGTGTGTGGAGAATGCTTTTGGAATTTTAGCAGCACGATGGAGAGTATTTCATAGCCCGATATTTGCCAAGCTAAGTACTATTCGTAACACAGTAAAAACTTGTGTGTGTTTGCACAACTTTCAGATGGCTGAAAAGACCAGCAGTTATTGTCCAAGGAACTATGGTGAAAGAATAGGAGGGCAAGGTGAAATGCTCCCCGGGCAATGGAGATCTGAAGCCCGAGATGTGTGGAAAGAGAGGATCAGCCGTCAGAGTGCTAACAACTACACAGAGCTTGCAGCAGAAGTGCGCTCAAGTTTTGCAAAGTATTTTTCCTAAGCCACTGGTAAGCTGTCCTGGCAAGATAGGTACTTATTTGGTGGAGATTAAACTTACAGTTCAGTGACCTATACTCTTCTTTTTCGATTTTCACTGTACTAGCTGATTTTTGCATAAAGCAAAAAAGAAAAAGCGATGGTAGCAATGTATACCTTGAATAAGTAGGCTAATTTGGCTCTTTGTGGTATCTTAATTTTTTTTTTGTAGGCGATAAATTCAATTTCTTGATCATTTTCTATCAGCTAGAGGGCAAGAGACCAGGTGGTACTGACTACTTGGAGCAAGTTAGAGAGAAGCCAACCTTCCTATTTCTTCCATGCTGCAACGAAAGTCCTAGCAGCTCCTAGTAACCAAGAGGCAGTTAGTACTAACCTCCACTTAGTGCAAAACTACAAGTACAAATTCCTATTGCTTGATAGAGCAGAACTATTGTCTGGCTTTTTTAATCTTTTCTACAACAAGAGCCGCTGGCCAGCTAGATGTTTTTACCTGGACTTAACAGCAACCAAAATATACTGAGTTTGGCTTCTCTCTATTCTATATTCTTTGCACTAGACTTCTACTAGAATTTAAAATTCAGCTTAGTATTAAATTATATACTTTACTAAACATAAATATATGTATAAAAAAAAAATGAGAGAAAAAACTGGAGCTCCTTCACAGCTGCAAGTGGCCAGAACTAATGTTGTAAAGCAGCTCATGGATTTTGAACATGGCAAAGTATGTAGCTGCTGTATCCATTTCAAAAAGTTTTTTCGCAACTGTTTGTCCAAAGCAAGTCTCAACAGTATCATCTTCTTTCTTTGTATTTAAGCATTCAATAATACTACGATCTAGGTCGTCAGTTTCTTGATTATCTCCACCTTTCACTTTCTTATCATTCTTTTTACTGTTTGACACGGGAGAATTGGCACGTTTTGACGATTGAGGCATTTCCACTGGGACTTCAACCTCAGCTTTCACAATGGAATTAACATTTTGGTTGGTATATGTTTCTTCTAATATTAAACATACGGGACCCAAAGTCATGGAACAAGATGTATCCTCAACTAGAGGACTCTTGAGCATCTCTCCATTTCCACCATCAG
Organism: Artemia sp. Qi Xiang Cuo; assembly: GCF_049724085.1. Classification (NCBI taxonomy): domain Eukaryota; kingdom Metazoa; phylum Arthropoda; class Branchiopoda; order Anostraca; family Artemiidae; genus Artemia; species Artemia sp. Qi Xiang Cuo. The sequence goes on from NC_142812.1 coordinate 45,073,543, forward strand.
GGATAGTTAGGACATAAGTAGCACTGGCACTAGCGTCGTCCTTGTAATTGGAATCTGTCTTGCAGTTCTCAAATGCTTTCTCAAGGAACTGTAAAAGCTTGAACCATTTCCATGGCTTTTTGTCTTTTGTTCCTCCTCCACTTTTCCCAGCTTTCTTCTCCCTCATAAAGGTGGTTCGCAAATTCTTCCACTTGTCCTTGCATGCTGCAATTGCAATGAAATTTTTTTTTTTTTTATGTCCTCCCCCCTTTATTTTGGCTCAAAATGCCCCTGCTAGAGAACCCTAGCAATTGCTGAAGCAAAGAAGCTTCTTTAAGATGCAAAGGTGCCTGATGAAAGTGTTTATATTGCATGAGAATTCTGGCTACCCCTCTGGATAGATTCCACTTGTAATTGGAAATCCCTTATACCACTGAACTACTGTTTGCATTTTAAAATCCAAACAGATTCTGAAAAAGGTTACAAGATATAAAAGAGAAAATTATAGGATTATACAAATAGCATAATCATTTGCCCTCTAATTAGGGGCTGGAAACTTCCAAAGTTAATATCCTTATTAGACTATTTTGTACATCCTGGTATATTGAGTACATTGAGTTTAGAAGGACCATAGCCACTGGTGAAGCTTTATTTTCTATCACCCTAATGAATGGATTTCCGACCTCCCACTAAGTTAAATCCTAGCCTTACTTGGACAATTTGAGATGTCATTTGCAACAAAAAAAAGCTGCACTCATTCCAATAGCCCTAACATAAGTCTATTTAACATAAGATTATATGTACAACGTAAGTGCTGTAGCAAGGCAGTAATATAAGTGAAAAAATTCTTCAGTTTCAGACCAAATGCAACTTTGTGTAGGTACCAGTGCACAAACACCAAGTCTAGAGAGTTTTGGGTAGACATTTATTTCAAAAAAAGCAACCTTTAGCAAAGCTTTTTTTGTAGAATTTTGACATTTTTGATAATTTTTGGTAGTTTTTTGGTAGTTTAGGTAAAATATAGTACTACCTTTGTGATTTTTTCCAAATTTGGTCCCATAAAAGGAGTCAGGAAGGAGTGTAGCTTCCAAACCCCCCTTAAAGATGCCCCTGTTTCCTTTTTGTCAGTCAAGTTTTTAGCCTACATGGCTAAATTTAAAGCAGATCTAGCAAATTTAGCTGATTATCCTCACAGCTCAATATTTATTTTTCTTCTATAAAGCAGTTCTAGGAAAGGAGTAAATGAAAACTATGGCAACTACATGGTGAAATTAAATTCCTATGGCTCAATAAATATGAGAAAAGAGTAGTTTTTCCATATTTTGGGACTGCAGTTGATAGTTTAGTGTCTAGGCACTATCCAGGAATTATGGATTGTTAACATCGGCTGTGTCACCTTACAACATACACCTTATTACACCCAAACAAGTCAAAGAACACATAAAAAAATTTATGAAGCTAACATTTTATTCAACTTGACCATCAAATGTGCTTGTGATGCACCAATGCAACCAAATGAAACATTCTGAATGGTCCTTTGCATGAGAAAATGGAATCCAGATCTTTTTCTTTTTTTTTCTTGAACATAGCTCAGGCCAGGCTTAGGCTCCATTCACATTGCTGTAATAAAGTGTATAAGGTAAAGGTGCAGATTAGCTACCCCTGATAAAAAAAACTTATTTCTTACTGTCTATTATTCAGTCAATTGGGCTGTAAAGTTGCAGAGATACTGCCCAGTGGAAGCAGGATATTAACGACTCACTTCTTACTGTATATCCTGGTTCTACTGGGCAGTACCTCTGCACTCTATACTACAGGGGTAGCTAATATGCACCTTTACCATGTAATAAAAATAAGGTAATAGACCTCGGTTCTATTTTTTCTTGTTAGGACTGAACAGAATGCTTAATTGGTTGTCAGCACATCAAGAACAAATAGGCTAGGTTATGGTTGTCTATATCAACAAAATAAAAGGAACCCCTATGGTGAAAGTGCAGAGATACTGCCCAATATTTCAGGATGTGGTCAATATATATTAAATCATATTATTGAGTTAGGACTAAAGTGAATACACCATTCGATGCCCTTTTTTATGCTGATTACAAATTCAATAAGCATTTCTATCAGAAATGAAATTCAGCCCCCCCCCCCTATCTAGGCTATACCTAGCCTAACCCGGAATTGGCATATATATGGAAGGGGGGGAAGCTGAAACTCATTTCCTATAGAAATTCTTATTATATTTGTAATCAGCATAAAAAAAGGCATTGAATGGTGTATTCACTTTTGTCCTAACTCAATAATATGATTTCGTAGATATTGGCCCAGGATGTACAGTAAGAAATAAGTTGTTAATATCCTGCTTCTACTCAGAAGCACCTAGGCCTATGCACCTTTAGCCCAATAGACTGAATAATAAACAGTAGGAAAAAAGTGATTTTATCAGGGGTCTCAGCAACTTTACTGTGCCATATTAACATCTCACTTCTTACTGTATATCCTGGTTCTACTGGACAGTAGGCTACCTCTGCACTCTATACTGTAGGGGTAGTTAATCTGCACCTTTACCATGTAATACTATGAGTAAGAAAAATAAGGTAATAGACCTCGGTTCTATTTTTTCTTGTTAGGACTGAACAGAATGCTTAATTGGTTGTCAGCACATCAAGAACAAATAGGCTAGGTTATGGTTGTCTAAATCAACAAAATAGAAGGAACCCCTATGGTAAAAGTGCAGAGATACTGCCCAATAGCACAGGATGTACAGTAAGAAATAAGTTGTTAATATCCTGCTTCTACTCAGAAGCACCTAGGCCTATGCACCTTTAGCCCAATAGACTGAATAATAAACAGTAGGAAAAAAGTGATTTTATCAGGGGTCTCTGCAACTTTACTGTGCCATATTACATGCCTTTCTTGCAGCTGCAGTAACATAAAAAGGTGGAACCACACTGACATAGGCTAATGGTTCTCACCTGGTAATCCTGTCGCTCTAGACACCTGCTCCCATGCTTTCAGGACCAAAACTGCATTTTTATGTCCCTTTAACCCTTTTCATAAATAATTTTATTAAACTGGACAGCCATAATTAGGCTAACTTCTGAATTTGATCGTTTTCATTTGTTTCTCCCATCGTTGCTGTTGTTTTGAAAAAATTGCTGGAAAAATCGGTCAGTTGCCCCATAAAAGTTGGATTTTTTCAAATCTGGGTAGTTGCTTGACGAAGCAACTAAAATTGCCAAAGTTGGCAACTAAATTGCGGCGACAGGCAAATTTCGCTCCTTTGTGAACCTATAGTAATTGTTGAATTCCAGGTTTTAATAATTTTTATTCTGGTATGAAAAAAAATAAAGCTGCTAAACTTGTTGTTAAGCATAAATAACAAAGGCCTATCTTGTTCTTGTCACTGTGAACAGAGTAGGGCAAAAATATAGCGGATTTAATGTCCATGTTTTCTCTAAAGCAAGTAATTTTGCTTGTTTTTTTTTAAATAATTTTCTTAGAATAGTATGTTCAGATTCAATCAAATATTTCTCAGCTTAGTATAGCTACACAGCTTAAACACTAAACTACGGTAATAAACTTAAATGAATAACAGTTAGAATTCCAAGTTCTAAAGATAACCATTTCCATAAAAATAAAAACTCAATATTGATAACGATAATGGCTATTGTTCTAAAGGTCATAGGACAATGACAATACAAACTAAAAAATTTAATTATAATAAAATTATGTTATGGATATGGCTTCAAAAATGAAATATCTAACGTTTATGTTCTCTGTTCAAGTTTTGGCATGCTATCTTTCTTCTCTCCAATAGTTTTACATAAAGTTTTTGGTGAATTTAAGATTGGATAATTACTGATTGGATAGTTCACTAACGCTGGTCGGAGAAACGTCAAATTTGGATTTCTCAAACACTGCATTTTCTGAAAGCGGGCCCCTAGTGATAGTTCGTTCTATTACCATACAGGGGCCCTTGCGAGTAAGTATCACTCCATGTTTTTTTGAAAATTTTTGAAGGCATAGTGGCATTATAGTCGAGAATTATGGCACTCACGAAACAACATTTTGATGACCGAATTGACGAAGTCCTGCAGAAATTCGCAAATCTCCAGCAGTAAGATAAACGTCTCCGGTCGTAAAACAGGTTGCTGATGTCCAAGCTTTTAATGTTTAACTCAACCGCTCTGTGGTCAGAACTATACTCGACAAGAAACAATCTTGTTATCCATGGACTAGAACCTTCAGATGGCAAATATCTCCGTAAGAAAGTAGTTGGTTTCTTCGAATCAAAACTCGGAATAGCTACTGCGAATGAGATACGGATGAATGTGGTATACAGAATTTCGAAGAAACCGTCAAATGCCGAGTCGTCTGGCTCTAGCGGTCCTACACTGAGAAACAGCGCGCAACGAAAAAAGTCCGCTGATCAAATTTTCGCTAGCCTTGAAAATTTTGATCGGTCAGAAATAATGAAAGAGTGTGGTAAACTAAAAAAAACAGTTTTAGCGTATTTGTTGACTTGCCAGCTGATCTCGAGAAACGACGCAAAGAACTTTTATCACTTGGTTATAAGCTAAGAAATTCAAAAAGAGCGAGTGAGAAAATAGCGGAAACACGTCTGATCTAAAAAGGGATTATACTTTTGTTGAAAACCAAGAAAGCAAAGAAAGATCAGTGGATGAAGTGTCCAGACAAATGTTACGATCCGCTCAAGCTTCCCTGCACGGGCCCGGACGATACAAATGATTCTAATTCAGACACTTAGAATTTTTCTATTTTTTTGTTAATATATTGTGAGGTTTGTGGGGCAGCTATAATACTGAAGTAATTAGGAGAGAATATTGGTAAAATTAGAGAAGTAAAGTTGATTAAAAATTTAAATATAAAAAGTATTATAACTGCGCCATGAGAGAGTGTTTATGCGTAATTTGCCGCTTGCATATTCTTGATTTCTGTTTATCCAATGAGATGTTTTTCCTTTTCGTGTGTTCTTGCTTTGTTTTTCTTTTCCAGAGTTACAAGAAAAGTTCGGGTTTACAAACTTCAGAGTGGTCTACTGCTCTTCTCAAAGGTACAGCCATTGCCTCTCTTCAGTATGTTGGTAAGTGATGAATTCCTGTTCTAATTCTCCCGGGGGTGCCTCCTCGTCAACAAGCCATAGTAATGCTAGATTAGTAGAGCTGGAAGAAATTTTTTGGATTTAGAAAATATTTTTGATTTAGAAATTAATAATGAATCTGATACCCCGTTATTTGATAAAAGTAAATTTCCTAGAAGCCGTTATGAAGAAGTGTGTAATTTAAGTACGGGACGCTCTGACTCTCAGCTCACTGTTTTTCAACTGAACTGTCAAGGGTTATGCTCATCGTTTGCAGATCTAACGACTCTTTGTCAACAGTTGCAGCCAGATGTAGTCGGACTTTGCAAAAACTTTTTAACAAGACAAACAGATACCCTTCTGGAAATACCTGGATATACTTTCCATTTTTTGCACAGAACAGCATTGAAGAGAGGAGGTTTAGCTATTTACACACGGCAAGAGTACTTGGTATGCATTAACAAAGAATTAACCCGGAATATAGAACGAATGGATGAATCACTTTTCCTGGAAATATGTTTACCTTCACAGAAAAAATTAACAGTTGGAGAAGTATACCTCCCACCGGCAGGATTTGTTTCTTCATTCTTGGAAAACTTAAGCCACATATCGGATCATCTAGAGAAACAAGGGAATGAAGCTATCTTAATGGGGGACTTCAACATCAATCTTACTCTTCCTCTATCTTCCGGTGCGACAGATCTGCTTAGTATAATGTCTGCTTCGAATATGTACCTCTCGATGACGATTTCAACCCGAGTAACTGCCACTTCCCACTCACTGATTGACAACATTTTTTCGACTCTGCCTCCAACATCAGCCTCAGTTCTGCTATCCGACAGTTCAGATCACATCCCTCTACTTACAAAATTTCAACATACAGCATAAATATCAAAAGCCTAATGCTTCGATTAAGCAGGGGTTTACTACCTGGAAACTGAATGACGAGAACTTGAAAACTCTTAATCAAAATCTGGAGAGCACATCCTGGGAAAGTGTTATGAATACAGTTGATGCTAATTCAGGATTTGAGGAATTTCATAACATTTTCATGAGAATATATACGGATTGCTGTTGTGAAAAGCGTTCAAGGAAGACGGGACGGAAAAATCAACCCAGAATCCCTTGGATTAGTCATGGACTGCTCCAGTGTATTAACAGGAACAATAAACTGTGGATGGATTACACAAATGACCCATGCATTGCAACGCTGGAGAAGTATGAAAATATAAAAAATGTCTTCTATCAGTTTTACGTAAAGCTAAACGAGATTATTTTAGTGGGAAAATAGCTGAAAGTGGCAAAAATTCTCGGAAAATATGGAAGGTTGTTAACTCTATACTGCGTCCCTGCAGCCCCCCACCTGAGCTTCCATCTAAATTATCTGTCAAGGGGAGACAGTAACAGGACCAGATAACGTTGCAAATGCATTGGGAACATTTTTGCCAGAAGTGGGCAGAAAAACAGCAGATTCTGTTGGGAATTCCGCGAAGAGTTTTAAAGATTACCTTGGAACCGGCATGCACTAAGTCCATGGCAATAGCATTTGTCTCTCCATCTGAAATTCTGCTAATCGTACTAAATCTAAGAGGCAATTCGGCTTCTGGGTTCGACCGAGTACATACCAAAGCGTTAAAAGCAGTTGCCGCTTCAATCATTGAACCCCTTACTTACCTCATAAATTTTTCTCTGCACAAGGACACTTTCCCAGAACTGCTAAAGAAAGCTAGAATAATTCCACGGCACAAAGGGGGTTCCCGAGTTGACCCGGATAATTACTGACCTACTTCTATCCTCTCAGTTTTTTCAAAAGTTTTTGAAAAACCTATGCAACAACAGCTACTACAGTTTCTGGAGAAGAAAGGGTTTCTTAATAATCGCCAGTTTGGGTTCAGACCAGGGCACTCCACACAGGATGCACTAACGGCGTTAAGTTTATGGATAAACAAACCTTTGGATTCTGGTCTACTACCTGCAGCGGTTTTGCTTGATATCAGGAAAGCATTTGATAGCATGTACCATTCAATTCTCTTCGGGAAACTGGAACATATAGGAATAAGAGGTGAAGCTATGGATTGGTTCAGATCATATCTGAGGGACCGCAGGATTTATTTGGGAGAAGATCCTGGAAACGATATGCTCGTTAACTGCGGTGTCCCCCAGGGCTCAATATTAGGACCATTACTTTTCCTGATCCATGTTAACGATCTGAGTCGATTGCTGAACCCGGCACGAACAAATCTTCGCTGCTTTAACTTGTGCAAGGATGAAAACTCCCTTCAGTCCGAAGGTGAAGATGATGAGCTCGTGGCCTTTGCCGATGACACCACGCTTGGTTGCTATGAAACGAATAAGACAACGCTCATGTCTAAACTGAGGAAGGTTCTGGAGGGGACGTATCTCTGGATGGATGCTAACCGACTTGTTATTAATGTTGAGAAATCTTGTGTTCTATTTTTTTCCCGGGTTGGAAGTGTCCATCCGGAGATATGTGGTATCAAGACATCCAGAGGTGTGATTAGTCGGCCAGAAAAGCATTTTGCAAAATACCTAGAAATCCTCCTCGATGAGAACCTATCATTCGTGCATCATATTCAAGCAGTAGAGTTGAAGCTATCCCGGAATTTTGGAATAATAAAAAACTGAAAAGCGCTTTGCCGCAGAAAACGCTGGTCCTCCTGTACAACGCTCTTATAAAACCCCATTTACAGTATTGTGCAATGATTTGGCAACCAACTTTTAAATCCCACCTGCGAAAACTGAATTCGATTCATCAACGATGCCTGATGTTAATTGGAAAAAATGAAGAGTACTTGTCATTAGGGTCCCTGCATCAATTATCATGCTTGACCTTAGTGTTCAAGTTTTTAGCTGGAGAGCTGCCATCTGCGTTTAAAAGATTATTTCGACCTATTTCAGACCAGCATAATTTGCATACCCGATCATCATCAAACCTGCAATTACCCCTCACCCCGACCGTGCGATCAGATTTCTCTCCTAACGTAGCTTGTGCAAAGATATGGAACCTGATCCCAGAAGAGCTGAGAGGTAGGAGCTCCCTCGCATCATTTAAAAAAAAGAGTAAAAAATCATTTAATAGCGTTTCAAATGAATAGTTAATAATAATAAAAAAAAATTAGAATTAAATGTAAGTAGTAAATTTAAATTACAAATGTATGATTTTTAAATATGACGGGGTCGTTTCCCCTGAGGGTAAGGAATGGGAAGGTAATAGTGTTAGTTATTTGGTAAATGAGGGGTATGGTTGTGTCTGAGATTAGGAGCGGTGACCATTCTGCGTATTATGTTAAATTGTAATGATTTTGGTTCTCGGCGTCCAGGAATGGACTGAGTATTTTGATTATGTGTGATTTATTCTTTTCATTTGTTAATAAACCCATTGAATATTGAACAACAATAATAACAAAAACTTTGCTATTATCTCATAGTTGAGATTTTGTTCTATCCATCTTATTAATTAAATCTTCAAAACTTTGTGTTTACTGTTAAAATAAAAAAAAATCTAAATTGTTTGAACATTGTTGAAAAGACAAATTAATAATTTTACGCATGATATTCAAGCTTTATATTCCCTACGATAATTTTAAAGATTCTGTTGACTTTTACTAGTGTAAAAGGACACTTTACCAAGGTCTAGGACAGTGCCAAATCTCATACATATATCTATAAAACTGCATATGTCCTTTGGCTGCATCTCACCTCAGCTAGGGGGGGCAATTGTGGCATAATATGGGCCCCATGTCCATTGCTGGAAGTTCTATTCATGTACATCAATTAGTTTCCTAGATACCAGATTGTTCTTCGTTAAGATATTTCAACCAATGTTTTTTGTTATTTTATAAATACTCATGATTTTATGTTTTAATTTTTAGTCAAATATTGGGCTATGTTTCAGGTTGTAAACTATTGTGGGTAGGCTTTTGCTGCATTGGTTATTAGTTAAAGTGTTTTATTTGAACTATGCTTAGCCTTCTAGTTATAATACTCAAAAACCTACATTTTACATTGCAGTTCAACCTAAAAGATCTAAAACGTTTTTAGATTTTTTAGCAACCTAAAAAGTTTTTTGGATACACTATCTAGTATGTCTTATTAATCTTTATAATTATGCATTATATGATTTTTGGATGATATCTTTTGATTTTGTTCTACTTCCAAATTTTTCTCTAAGACTAGACCTCCACTCTCTAGAAGAAACTCAGTATTGACCCCCTTGAACTTCTGTTGTAAATGGAAACTCTTGGCATTAAATGAACTAAAATGACATAGGGCAGAAATATTTGCTGACCAATTCAAATTTTCTTGAATACCATATAAAAAAAACTTTGACTAAAAATACTTTGGTTATTATTTAATTTTAATCCGCATAAAAATAAACTTATTTTAAAGGGTTAGTTTAGCTGAAGCAAATAAATTAAGAAAGAAATTAAAGATTTAAATTAGAAAAGCTGCCCGAGCTTACTATAAAAAAAAAATTAAAAACTTGTGCCATGATAAACCAAAGAATTGGTACTCTGAAATTAAAAAACTTACCTGCAAGAGTCATGAACATCTAAATTTCAATATAAACTAACCTCCAAAGACCACAGCTAATAACCTCAATAAATTTCTGGCTTCTATTGTCCAGAGTCTGCGACTACTATGTTACGTATTTCCGGATATTCCTGTTTCTTTTTCATTCCCCCATATTTCCCCACCTGATGTTGTGAAAAAAATTGAAAAACTCAAACGATCAAGCATTTGCCCTTTAGATATCCCTGGTCCTCTCATTAAACCTATCAGTGATTACCTTTCAAAGCCCCTATCTACCCTGTTTAATGAGATTACCAAATCTGGAGAGTTCCCTCAATATTGGAAACAAGGCTTTACTACCCCAATCAAAAACAAAATTAGGAAGACTGGCTTCGATGGCATTCGTCCTATTACCCTCACCTCCATTTTTTCAAAATTGTATGAAAGTTTTCTCCCAGACTGGCTTAATATTAAAGTCCTCCCCCTCATTCATCTTAGACAGTTTGGTAGTCTCAAATCCACGTCAACCTCTCATTACCTGATCCATCTTGTTGATACCATGGGTAAATTAATTGAAAAACACGTGGCTTAATCTGATTTCTATTGATCTTTAATAAGCTTTCAATTTGATTAACCATAATTTACTTATTGATAAACTTAAAAATTAATTCCACACTGAAAATTTCCTAGTTAAGCTCGTTGCCTGTTTTCTCTCTAACAGATCTCCAGCAGTTAAATATCCAATGTGTTTCTTAAACAATCTCCCTATATTTAATAGCATTCCTCCGGGTACTCTTCTAGGCCCTCTCCTTTTTTCCTTTACTATCAACATCATTTCAACCCTTTATGACAATAGATGTAAATTTATCGACTCGACAGTTTTAGAGACATGTCACAAAAACATTTTTAGCAACCAAATGGGCATACTGCAAGATACTGCCTCTGAGGCCTCGTCCCTTGACATGACAGTTAACCCTTCTGAATCCGCACTAGTCTCAGTAAGTTTCCTTCAATTCCCGACCCTTTTTCTTCATCCTATCCCTACTGAAACCTCTGTCACATCTCTTAAGCTCCTTGGTGTTGCAATTTCTTCCAATTTGAAAGGGGATACCCATATAAATAATATCCTATGACAAGCAAATTCCTCGCTTTCCCTCCTTAAACCCTTAAACAAATTGAGTTGCCCCCAATCACATTTATTACAAGTATGCATTTTTTTCGTACGTCCCATAGTAGAGTATGCTTGTCTTGTGTGGCACCCTGGCCTCTCAAATGAAGCAACACAAAAGATTGAAAAAACCCAAAAGAGAGCTGTAAGAATCACTTTCAAAGAGGGCAAGGTACCATATTTGCATTTGTTAAACATTTCAAAACTAGAGACCCTCGAGCGCAGAAGAAATAATTTATGCCTCCGTTTTGGTAAGTCGGCACACTGAACCGCCGTAACGTGAACCTTTTCCTGAATACCATGCACCTGAAAGAAATCGTCCTCCATAAGCTGTGTCCCAGCCTTATATCCCACAATCCTTTTATACGACAATTTTATTCTCAATCTCAAGTGTTTTTATACTTTGGTTTAATTATCGTGACGAAGTTTTATAAGAGAACTTTTTTTTGCTAATTATGACTAAGATACATCATATTTGGGCTTTGCCCACGAGAGCTATGTCTTGCTTTTGAATTAAATGAATTTGAGTAAAAAGAGGTGTAATACGTCAAATTGCATTTATAGTCTATGATCGAAAAAAAGTTAAATGTGTTATAAGGCATGCAAAATTGATTATTTCGGTTGGTTGAGTGTAAGATCCGTAGAAAAAAGGAAAAGAAGTAAATCCACCCTATCCGTAAGGCGGAGGAATAAAGAATAGGTAAACTCTACGTTTCTGAAACCAGAGTTTCAGGTTCTGGCTCAACAGTAATCACAGAGCCTAAACCACTATAACAACTCTCCTTTTCTACTCTAGGATAGAAGATAAGCCTGGACTACATGAATTCTGTTATATAATGAATCAGAAAGCAAGAAACGCGCTGTTGGAATGGGAACTAATTTGCCCTGGACTTATCTAAGCTCAACTAAACTGAAGTCCAGCAAACGTAGCCATAAATTCTCTCTAAAGTCCCACCTGTGTTATCGTTGATGTAGTTAAGGATGAACATCATACATAATTGCAGCACCTATCATGTTTGGGTGCTGCAGAAGATTGTTTTATCGTTGCTAAGAAGGACAATGCGAAATTGACCCGTTAGATTAGACCCATCATAATCCCTGAATTCCCAAGCTGTCCAATACCTGTTCTGACGTTGCTATGCCAAGATTTAACCTGGCCGCTGTTCTTTCTACCCTGGAAAGAGAGGCGCTGCTATTAGTAGGTGGCATGTCATGGTCTCTTCAGAGCTGTTCATTACGTGGCCTAGGCAATTGAGAGGTGATTAAGAACCCCAAAGTGTTAATTATTGACATATTCCTTTTCCTTTTCGAGGCCATTGTTCAGGGATGATTTTGGGAAATCATCCCAAATGATCAGATGAGTGTCTTAAACCAAATACGATAAGCCAAGATAAATATAAAGAAATTCATTTTCAAAAATTGCTATCAGAAGCACCGAAGGGCCCAATTCATGGTTTGAAGTCAAAAACATAAACCGGGCAATACCAACACTGTGCCAATTTAAACTGACCGTCTCTTACTACTTGTTTTTTCATTTAGTATCTTTAATTCATACATGAATATAAGAAAGAATTTTTTGGACGAATAAAGGCCTTACGAGAGAATGAGTGATGATAATCAGCTCAGAATTAGTCACAATTGGACACAAACGGCACCTATAGTAAGTCAAAGAAAATATGTAAATATTATTTAAAGAAAAGAATAGGATATGTCCAGTCACGTTTGTGCTGCTTTACATGCTCATAGTTAAATATATTTCCTTACAGAAACCCACCCTTTGTGGGGCTTCTTTACTATTTCAAAGACAGAAGATGTTTTTTCTAGTTCAACTGCAATTGTCAAACGCAGTTCTGCAGTTCACATTTGTCGCATTTTCAAATACCAACATTGTATGTAAACATCATCATTATTATTTGCAATATTGAAGCCCCCAATATATGTTTCTCTTCTTTAAAATTAAAATTATTCATTATACTTTATTTTTGTATGACTTGTTTATTAAATCTAAAAACAAAAAATTAGTGAGGGAAACTGACAACTATGTTGCAAATAATTTGCTTCCAGCCTGTGTCCCCACCTTATATCCCATTCCTTGTACTACCTTGCGATACAAAAATGTTTTATCCCTTGTTTTACTGACATAATAAATAGTTTTTAACTTGTACATAACCAATTTCTTGTATTGCCAGTGTAGCAAGTGTTTCCTAGCTTTGTACTTTAATTTCATGTTCGAACTTATTTTTTACTTTAGAATTTTATCTTTTATGTTTTACCTGACCTCAGAAATTTTATCTTTTCATTGAATTGATTTTGTATGTTGTTCTTTTTTTTGTTATTGTCTGTTATTTCTTATTTGACTCAAAATGCAAATTCAGCCTTTAAAGGCTAGTAGTAGTTCATTTTTTAAGTAAATCTTATCTAACTGAAAATCTTGTTCCTAATATGGTTCTGCAAATACAACAATGACAGCTAATATATTTTTCGTTTGTGCTTTATATTTTTAAAATTTCTAGGAGTACGCCCAGCTTTCAATGAAGAAATTGCTGAGACACATGAAACATCAATTGAAACAGATATAAATGAAATATTGGAAAACCATAATCAAGGTTTGTAATTAACTTGTGCAGTATATATTTTTGAAGTATTTTTCTTTATTTTTTCTTCAGTAATTAGTTTTGCTGGAATCAATAAGAAAGAACTTCCATAGGATCTTTCAAATTCATAAGTATCTACCAAGAAATGATTTTGGACAATTAGCTTGAATTTTGGTTGAGCTGAACTATAAGTTTTGAAAGGAAAGGGAATTTTTCTTATTGAGGCAAAGGGTTTTCAAACCCTGGAATGACTATGTATAGTCCAACACTGTTATTTTTAGCATCATAAATAAAATGTTTTATTTTCTTTTTCAAACAACTGAAAAGGTTGACGCAAAGCAACAACTAAGAATGAAAATTATTAATGGCTGAAGTATTTTGTTCGCTTTTTACCATAACAGACATTTCAAGACAAGTTTGCAGTGCTATGAAAGGGTTTTGGTAAGATATGCAGAATATTGTACCTTTAAGCCACCCTCCTCTGTTGCCACGCCTGCACTTAAGTCAAAACTTCCATTCTTATTGGGAGAAGGCTGTAAAAATGGTGTTTTTTCCGGATTATACCCAAAACATCATACATTTTGTGGTCTATTGTGAAATCTTTTCCCAGGAGGGGAAGGAGTAAATGTATTAATAACTTAATTTAATAAAAATGATTTTAATTCCTCCCACAAAAGATAGATACCAAATAAAATATTTGC
>NC_142812.1:45088121-45135621 GCF_049724085.1 Artemia sp. Qi Xiang Cuo
AGGGGGCCAAGGCTAAATAAATACCTATGCCAATTCAGGGTTAGGTTAGGTATAGCCTAGGCTATATAGGGGGGGGCTGAAATTCATTTCCAATAGAAATGCTTATTATATTTGTAATCAGCATAAAAAAATGCATCGAATGGTGTATTTACTTTATTCCTAACTCAATAATATGATTTGGTAGATATTGACCCTCAAGTTTATCACCCCAGCTGATAGGCTATTCAGTTTCTGCAAAGAATATTGGCAAAACTAAGATAAGCCTGCATACTTGAAGTATCCAGAGAAACAGGTCAGTTTTCTTTAGTTTATCTTTGTCTTTATGGTAATATACGGATCATTTTTCAGTTTTCACTGTCATTTTCACTTGATTTGGGAAAATTGACCCCAATTCAGGATATTTTCAGTGAAACCTGTCATGTAGCCTAGGCAAATTTCAGGACCCTCTAGAGGGTGAAAGAGTGGAGGCAGGTACTTCAAAATACCTTCCCGGAACGTACTTTAGCCTGTAGACTCATCCATGAAAGTTTCATTTTCCTAACCTTATCCCTTTCCAAGATATAGTCTATCCTAATGCAGTTTTACCAAAATGCGCTTTTCCCTGTTTATATTTACGTAAGGACAGACTACAAAAAAAAGACTTTACCAAGTAAAGTTTACATTAGAAAAGATCTAACTAGACCACTCAAGGAAGAGCTTTCTCCGCTTGGGTAATTTACCTTCAGAAATAGTCACGGAGCCACGTGCCACGATATCTTAATTCAAACAAATTGCTAACAGTGCGTTCGGTGGATTCTAGACTAAAATACGTTCGGGCATCTTTTATCTGAGTAATCCGCTTACTTCTCCTGATGTAATCCATAAAGGGCTAGGCACACGTAGCTGATTTCGGGAACTGATTTCAGCATCAGTGGACAAACGAAAGTGGTAAGAAAAATTTGATTGAAAGAAAAATTTATTGCGCAAAATTTTCAAAACAAAAAATCATGGACACAAATAGTCAACTGGAGTCTATTAATAGTTACTTGATTAATCTTAGCTTATTTCTCAGTTTAATTCTCAAGCTCAGTAGTCGGGTCTTTCACCACAGATACCTCTGGCTGACTATTTATTTGTATCCCTATTTTTGGTGATAATCATGATGAAAATCAGCGCTGATTTTGTAAATCTGTTGAAAATTTTTCAACCTCAAATCGACGCCGATTTCCTTTCAAATTGGCGCTGATTTGGAAATCAGTTCCTGAAATCAGCTACGTGTGCCCAGCCCTTAAAAGATGACCGCAAATACATATCCGGCAACTTGTCAAGTGAAATCCTATAGCCTAGGCAGCTAGGCAAGTTAAACACTAATGATATGTATTCCTTTGCAAACATAACTTATTTGGAAACCCCTGAAGGTGTGCCACATTTGGCTTACTGTCCGCTTTTGGTCTCTGCATATAATTTCACGTATCGTTTTCTATTTTTGAAAAGCTCGTCTCTTATTCTCAGTTACCTTGTATTTTCCAGGGCTAGCAAGTACAAATTACCCAACAACTAACCCATACTGTTTCAAGTAAGTAATCCTGCTTAACTCTGACGCTATGTACTTGTTGTGAAACGCTAAAGATGAGCAATCGAGCTTCTCGGACAATTTATCTTGGAATGCTCGAACTAGGACCCCGACTCCTAGTTCGAACTAGACCCCGACCTCGAACTAGGCACCAATTTATCGGCGGTGCACCGCCAATGAAAGACGTGACAGCGTGGAGAAAATTTCAGCAGCGTACCACCGTGCAGCCGATCTGTCTTTATTTAGCATTATGTTTTTGCAGTGATTTGTTCATTTCCGTGTGCTAAATATGCTAAAGTGCTAAGCAACTTTGTAAAAAGTCTATGAGTAATGATTTCAAACCAAACAAGAGTAATAAGAGATGACTGACAGAGTAGACATTGATGCTTTTAAAGGCATCCGGGGAGCTAGGGCCCCTCAAAATTTTCACAAGATTTTCTCCAGCAGTCCTCTTAATCTCTTTCATTATAGTTTGATAATAAATCTGAACTGGCTTACAGCAATACAAATTTTACCCTTAACAGATCATATTTTGCTTTTATTCATTTTAATAAGATTGTTCACTTTTAAGATCTATCTCTCGTCAACAACCATAATTAGTCAGCTCCTCGGTCATTCTATCCTTGTGCTTTGGTTTATAGCGTGTTTCATTGCAATTTTTTTTTTCTTCTTATTTTGATCTTAGGATTAAGGATTATCAGCTTCCATTTTTCAAGCAACTCACCATGCCAGGAAGTGGCAAAATATTTGGAATTTAGAGGATTACAAAGTGTCCTTTTCCGTAAAAATTTGCTTCCTTCAAAAGAAGACCTTACAATATCATGTATTAGCAAAAGATTTGAACTGCTTGAATCTATGATAGTATTGAAAAATGTACAGCAATTATGATTTGCTTCGAATTTTGCATACTGAAACTGGGGGGATAATATTTTCAATCTCTATTCTTTTTTTTTAACGCAGAATGAAAACTTTAGCTCAGATCGATGATTTTAAGTTAAGAATATTTTTAAGAAGCAATGAATTGAAAGTATTTTCCTGAACTCTTACAATCAAGGCCATATTTTGCGTATTTTATTGTTCACTGTTCAACTTTCAAGAAAAGATGAAAAATAAAGTCAGTGAAACCAATGAAAAAGTATTGAATTGGGTAAGCGAATGCAGATTTTACTTTCTTAGTTTAAATTTGGCTGATTTGACGAAACTGTGAAAATTTAAACTTAATGACTTTCGTATTTTACCATATCGACTCCAGGAAATTAACTTGGATTTCGAGAAGAGAGAAACAAAATTAAAACCTTGTGCGAAACTCAACCAAATCTTCAACTTTTTTTTCAATTTGTGGAACGTTTTTGGATTCGATTCGGTTTTAACTATATTTAATAACTAGACATATCACTAGAAGACTTCTTTTATTAAATTTATGAATCAGACTACTGAATTTTGAACCTTCTCAACAGGATCATGGAATTAGCACTAAAATCAGACTTAAATTTTAGACTCTCTGAGATTATTCTGTTACTTCTCCGTTTTTTTCTTGGATTCAGTATATTTTTGGGCTTTTGTCTAAATTTAACCAAATCTTAAAAAGTTTAGGGTGCCCCCCCCTTCTCCGTCACAATGTCCCTGTCTATCAGAATGGATTTAGAGTGCGGTATCCACTTGTTTTTACATGCATTGCAGCTTCCGCTGTTCAAATTTTGTCCTATTTAAAGCCTCCAAACTGGGTCTAATGTAAAAACTATACGATATTTGCAGGAAGATATTGTTTGCTGTTTTTCTTCCTTTTCCCCCCAACGAAGTGAGACCTGAACTTCTTCCGTGTTCTGCTGCAAATGAAGAACAAAGGCTGCTTCACTACTGTAACACATAGCAGCTTGAAAGGTATGATGCTGTCATGCTGTGTTTACTGGATTTCATTGAGTACAAGGCCATGTATTATGAATATACAGACAAAGAACAAAGCGAACGCTGCTGTTTATTAAATTGCAAGGAATTAAAAAGCCTTTAAAAAACTCTAAATCCTGCAGAGTTTGAGTATTGTTGCTTGTGTTGCGTTTTCCTCGAATTTACGTGTGGCATATTTTCCTCAAATGCAGTACGCGCCCTCGGAATTCCAGAAGGCTTTAACTTGTCTGTTTATTCGGATTTGAACGACACCTCACTCGGAGATTTTTGGACAGCTTTGAAACTCCTTCCTAATATGAAAAACTGACATTAGCCAGCGGCGCACCGCCTGAAAAAGTTGACGGCGCACTAAAATTTCCTAGCAGCGCGCCATGGCGTGCCACCGTTTTTCCTAAAAATCAGCTATTCGCCGCCGAAAATAAAACGAGCATGGCGTTTAGCTCGAACTCACTATAAAAGATCACTTATCCGACAAGTCGCATAGAACGTCAGAGGCAAAGAAGATTCATGCGTGAAACGATCCAGATTAGTACTCAGAAAACTTACGCCTAATAGCCCCGGAAAAAGCAGGGTAAAAGGGGATTTTTGCGATAAAACATGACTTAGCAGCAAAACGAGCCAGTTCTGAAGAACAAATGGAAGCGAAGTTAGTTTATAAGACTACTGCTACTACTAACCACTCGCTCCAGTACCAAGCGGCCTGAGGCCAACAGAGCTACGCACGCTACTCCTCCATCCAAACCTATTCAAAGCCCCCGATTTACACCCTCACAATCTGTTCCCCTTTCCCTTACATATGTCCTTGCAATATCCCCCCCATCCCATTCAGGAACGACCTGCTTTTCGTTTGGCCACGGATAATTGGTGAACGAGGAGGATCGTTGGAAATCTGTCATCCTTCATCCCCAGATTGTGTCCTAGCCATCTCAACCTTTCTCTCATTATAACAATAGATACCAGGATTGAACAACAATTTTCGTACAGCTTGCAGTCTGAATTGCGGCTAGTCAGATGGGTACCTAAAACAATCAGTAGGAAATTTCTCTAGAAAACATCTAACAAATCCTTCACCGTCTTTCGGAGCACCAAGCTTCAAAACCATTCTTGACCGCTGTCATCGCCTATCTTCATATCATCGCATAGTTATCTTCGTATTCTTCCAAAATTATTTTCAACTGTGAAAATATATCATGGTCCTTGGCTAATCTACTTTTAACGTCCTCACTGTACCCACCGTCTTTACTGATAATGCTTCCTAGGTAAGTGAATCTGTCCACTTGATTGATTTTCCCGTTACTCAGCATTACCTCTTCACCTTCAATTATTCCCAGCCTTAGCGACTTAGTCTTCTTAACATTAATTTTCAAACCTAGTATTCCACCCTGAGATCTAAAAACCTCCAAAAATTCCTTCACTTTGAATACTTTTTCATCTATGATGCTCAAATTATCAGCATAATTTAAGTCTAGGAGAATTTCACATTCTAGTTCCATTCCGTGTTCCCCCATAGCCTTTGCTGTGCTCCTAACGACGAAGTCTATCAAAATGATCTATACAAATAGAACTAATCAATTAGTGTATTTATCTGGTATACCCTACAAGGTTAAGATCCCTTGCTAAAACTCTTCTATCAACTGAATCAAACACTTGCTCATAATCTCTTGAACTGAGGATTAAAGGGGTCTGGTGACTTCAAAATTATTAATCTAAGAGTGGAGTTTCCACTTTTTAATTATCATTTCTCAGTTATCAATCTAAGAGAAAAAATTAGATAGACACGTCTTCGCCCCTTCCGAAAATCACACTCTTTTTTAAAGCTTATATACAGCATCTTTAAGTCTAAAATTACCATTATACTAAATAATTTGCTTCCTAGAGAAACCAAGCTATTGCCTCTATAATTAACATAGTCACTCTTATCACCTTTCTTATAAGTAGTTTGATTAAAACTTTCCTGAAATTGCTAGGCTTCCTTTCTAAAGTTTTTCTTTTTTCAAAAATTATATCAATAATTTTTAGTAATTTATCTATAGCTTCGTAATCACCATATTTAAAAAACTCATTTATAACACTACCAGTACTCCGCGCCTTATTATTTTTTAATCTCTTTAGAACTGTCACTAATTCTTACTCAAAAACAAAATCTTTCTTTACTTCCAGTGTCACAAACTTTTTCATACTTCTATCTTTTTAAGTAGATTTGTCACAGCTTATTACGTTTTATAAATATTCTACCCTTGTCTCTTTAAGTCTTCCCTAACAACTAATTGTGGCCCAGTTCCTATTTTTAGCTGGGACAAGTTTAGATCGACTATTGCGTCTCATTTTTGGACATGCCAGTGCAATATATCGCCTTGCTGCATATTCCAGATGTTCGGCAATTTATACTTCACACTCACACTAATTCAAACTCCCTTAATTCATATTTAATGCTTTCTTCACTTTCCTTAAATCCCTCTTGTTGTCATATGAATTGTCACTCAAATACTTCTTTTACAAGTCTTTCCCCCTCTCTACAAAACTTAAAGTAATTTCTTTTTCATGTAGATATGAAAATTTCTTTTCCATATCTTTTATGAAGTAAGGGCTATAAGTTACGCAAGTTGCTCATTACTAATATATAAGGATTTTATTGATGTTTGATCCTGGGTCTCCAAGAAGGCTTAAGGTATTAAGGTGATATTTTAAGAAAATGTTCAGAGGGATGCCAAACACAATCAAAACAAACTTATCCAGCCCCCCTCTCCCGCTTCTTTGACTTTTTTTTAGGTGAATCCTCTGCCCAGCACTGATTGAAATTTTGGAATTGTCATTTTATTCAAACTAGTCAAAAGGTCTAGTAGCTATACTTTCATGGATGTCATGCCCCCATAACCCCGGGGCAAGGATTATAAATTATGCAATTTGCCCGTTGTTTACGTTCAGGATTTATCATTTAGGAAGTATCTTAAATTTGTGTTAACTACAATGTTTCTGCAAATTATGGCGTAAAAATTGTTTTCTTAACATGTTTCTTTCGTTATAGCCCCAAATGTTCATTGATACCGAAATGAGACATTTTCGAGATGAAACCTTTATGCCTTCTCCTTTCTTCGACCCTGACGTTTCATAAGCCTGAGGAAGATGTTTTTGAGCTCCTCCCATCTCCACCCCTTTTCATGAATTTAAGGCTTCTATGATTCAACAAAAATCGGTCTTAACAAAAAAAGGCTTTAAAAACAGTTAATCTATATTCTACAGGAACTGCATAGCTTAGGACTATGGTCAAAGGGATTAGAATCTAAGAGAAACCTTTTTTTTTCACAGCTAACCAATCTTATAAGCCCTACAAACATGGACGGGTAGGGAAATAGGAGCCCTACACCACTATCCAGGTCCCTAATTTTGACTATTATCAGTCCAAGTTCTATGAAGAGATCGATTTTAATATTCGAACATAAAGAATTTATGCAATAAAAACATAAAATATATTTTATTAAATAAAATAGCGTAAAAATTTGCAACAAAAGTAAAGAAAAAATATTTACAATTCCGTTGTTTCAATTGGTTTCCCTTGTAATAGGGGATTATTAATTTTGTCTAATATATTAAAAATATTTTTGTGGTAGTCACTTATTCCTTCAGTTTTACCTTTGGATAAACCATGCACGTTTTCAGATATATGAGTTTCGGCCCTTGAATCCAATGAACTTCCATCGTTAACAATGTTGCTGAAAATAAAAGATTGGATTGATCGTAATAGAAAAACATTCTACAAATCCAAGAGTTAAAGCAACATAGAAATTTTGACAGAGGGGTCAACTTTAAGGGGAGGGACTAGTGCCATCCCCAAACGCAGCTTGGATTTGCTGAACTATATTACTAAATTACTATCTTACTATATTATAATAATTTATATTAATAAACTCCATTTCTCATTATACAAAGAGGTATTACAACGAAGAGTTATTTAAAAACAGCAAAATTTAGACAAAACAAAAAGAATATTTCGGCTCTATGTCTAAGAACTGTCTTTAGCAAAATCAATAACTAAATACAAAGTTGAACTTACAATAAAATCCATAAGAATTAAAACTAAAACCAACAATAAAATGTCTTGACGTTTTTTGACGTTTTTGTAATTGTTACAAAATGATACATGTGGTTATGTTATCTAAATTTATTGTTGAATAATTCTATCTATACATTAGAGTTAAGCATTTTATCTTTTTTTCACAATATAACACTTTTATATATTTTAGATCTTTCACGAAAGTTTTAGTAGTAAATTATTATGATACTAAACTCTGTATAACAACAGAGAAACGGAAAAATTTTTAAATCCAGCAATTAATGTCGTTTCTGAGACCTCTGATTTTTTTAAGCCATTTTCTTTTAATTTCTCTTTGCCAATATTCATAACTTATTTTAAATCCAGATACGTGCCTAATGTCACTGTTGCCGAAAACCAGCTATAAAAATGAATTTAAACAGACTGAAACACAAAATTAAATTTATTTCAGGGAATAAACCCAATTTCCGAATTTGATATTTCATAATAAAATAATTATATCATTGTTGACAATTGCACTTATTTAATTTTCATAGGTAAGTCACTGTGGATTATAAAAGATCTTCATGTGACAACGGTGGAAAAATAGTTTATAAATGCACCACTGTATCATTGATTATTCGTTTCTTTCTTAACTTGGAATGTGTTGTTAAAAATGTGAACATAAAAAACCTGAAATTTAACCTGACTCTGAGAAATAATAACACTACTTGAAATATTACAAATATCGGTCAATAACTTATGATAAATATCGGTAAATAATAACAATAGACTATGGACTATTCCTTCTTTTTGATCAATATCACTCTCATTTTAAATTTTTTTTTTTTTTTTACTGAAAACCAGGCAGGTCTGAACTCATATAAATAGAAAAAGGAATAAAATGTGGCAAAACTTGCTCCTTTTAAATAAATCTTAAAAAAGTTTTTTCTTAGTTTTTAGGCCTGGCATAAGATTTTTGGCGGCTGGCTGTTCAAGCTATATGGCAATGTATTCTTTGATATAACTGCTTTTACTTACCGATTAACAGCTTCCAACCCTCTGGACGGGGGGTTCACTAGATGGCTATACCTACTCGGGGTGTTCATAGTGTCAATAATTGCATTTTCGTCCATTCCATCACCAGCGTCGATTTCGGAGAAACGACTAAAAGGAAATACATGACTAGAGAGATTTTTTTAACGGCAAAATCAACGATGCTTGCTGTGTTATTTATTATACTATGTATCTATTATATTTTTTTTTCTTTTTTTATGGATTTAACCACAGAAAGTATGGCATAACACGTTTTTTCCTAAAAAACTGATGCCCGAGGTTTCATTTTTCTGAAATAGAAAAATTCCGTTTTAAGGTGAATAACAATTGCATAAAACTAGTAACATACCTAGGGGAAGTGATAGGGGTTACAGCCATCCACCCCAGAGGATTCGTGCAGCAAAAAAAGTCTTAAATGCTATATAAAACTTGGTACTCTGTAACCTGCAATAGTATATTTGGGTTTTACCAAAGAAATTCTTAGGAGCTGCAAAATGCTTTCTATAAAAAGTATGGTTTTGTCAAAATTTGTCAATTTTGTCAATGACAAAACAAAATTATATTTAAATAAAAAAGACAAGATTCACTATGGATGAGGCCATTGAAAGGCATCAAGGCCGTATCCAGGCAAGATGGGGGCGTTAAAATGCTTAAGGCCCCCCCCCTCCTGAGTTTTTTGTTCGACTCATAAAAACGTAACAAATACATATATAAATATATATATATATATATATATATATATATATATATATATATATATATATATATATATATATATATATATATATTTATATATATATATATATATATATATATATATATATATATATATATATATATATATATATATATATATATATATATATATATATATATATATATATATATATATATATATATATATATATATATATATATATATATATATATATATATATATATATATATATATATATATATATATATATATATATATATATATATATATATATATATATATATATATATATATATATATATGAACACATTTTTATACATTTTTCAGTCTTTTTTTGTAACCCCTTCCCCCCTCCTCCTGAGCAAAAATCTTAGATACGCCCTTGAAAGGCAACCAAATTAACTTGCAAGACTTGTTTTCTTTTGTAGTAAAATTAATATACGAGAATTAAAACAGAAACTGTAAATAAAAATTAAAGTTCTTTTTATAGAGCAGAAAAGAGTTCAACTTTGTGGCTGAAAATATAGAATTTAGCCTATGTATGCCTGTAATGCGACAAAAAACTAAAACGGACTAAAAACAGATTAAAATATAATTAAAAACGATATTACAAGAGGATAAAATATGATAAAAAATAATAAAATATAATAGAATGTAAAAACAATATAACACAATATAATGTTTAAATATAAAAATGACAAGCAATAAGCAAGTAAGTTCTGTTAAGATGAAACTTAGTTTTTGAAAATGCATGAAAAGGGGAAATTAGTTCAGTAGCATAGTTAACTGGCCTACCATTAAGGTCAATACCATCAACTGGGTGTGGGGAAGGGAGGCAAGCTAATAAATGTGCAGGGGATCGGGTAGCAAACAGAAGAGGATATAAAAATGTCTGCTAATCACGACAGTAAAATTTGCTATCACAATTTCAAGCTTGAAAAAGCCCCCATTGGAAATTTCTACCCATGACCCAACATCAAATAGGGGAGGAAGGGCATTTGCTCTTGTACATCTAGAGTTATTTGCTCCCGCCTAACTTCTGATTTTTATTTTTCTCTGAAATGTCTTGTTTTTTTGGTATTATCATTCACAAAAAAATATATCCCCCCTTTTTTTATTTGAAAAGGACATGCCTCTCCCCCTTCCCCTAAATATTCGTGAATAGATACTACTACCTCCTTGGTTGTAAGCGGACTGTAATATAATCTAAAATTAAACATTATTTTATCGCTATTTACTTTGAAAAACTTACCTAAACATATCGTCATCTTTAAACCAATCATTTTGCTCAGTGTCTGATTGCCAAATTGGATTACTGCCAAGGTCTCTATGACGATTTGTATTTGGTACCGTTAATAAAGTATTTACACGACTTGGATCAGATCCTAAAAAATATTCGCAAATGAAAACAAAAGTTTGGCAGAAGACTTTTCATGCAAATAAATGACCTAACACTGTCATAGATAAAAATCATCAATATTAAGCATTATCAAAGAGAGGAATCTCCTACAAGGTAAAAAGAAGACATTAGACTTTAAAGTACAAGCCGGTGGTGATATACTTCTATAAGCATGCCCCCAGATGATCTTCTTCCCCAGCCCCCCATTGCACTTCCTGGCTGAAGGGCCACGAAACGGAGATCAGCACCACCGGTTTGGACCTTAAGGGTTTTGTGCCGTCCTACTTACTTTTTACTTACTTACTATCTTCGTTTCATGGCCTTTCAGCCAGAAAGGGCAACAGGGAGGGGAGAGGGGTATTTATCTAACAATAAGCTTCTGCAATGTTGTAAAAATGTTGCGTGGGTGCTTTTGCTTTCCAAGAAAAGAAGGTGAAAGGACCAAATGCCCTTTCTCGCATTATTATATGTAGTCCAGCTATTTTAAGCAAAGCTGTAAATAGTCTAGCTATTGTTAAGTCCAGCTGTAAATAGTCGAGCATTTCTTAAGTCCAATTGTAAATAGTCCAGCTATTTTTAGGCTAATTTTTGCTGATTCTTTTTTTTTGTATTTACGTTTAGCATTAGTGGAATGCAGAGTTGCACACAGCCAACATTTTAAAGGAATTTAGAGATTGTCTCGTCATGTCACGGATCGACTAGTTAGACGTCTTCTCTTATCAGTGGATTTTCAGTATTCTGCGGAGACAAGGGTACAAAAGACAGGACTCTCCTCTCTTGTTCTTTATTTTAGTGCCAAATCTCGGCAGCGTAAAGTAATATTGGAACAACATTGCTGTTAAAAAGCGGTAGCTTCAGGCGCAGAGAAAATTTATGCCTTACATAACCGTATTTTACCTACTTAAATCAATCGGCTTCACAGATCAATAGAACCATAATTTTCTTCATGATTTGCTGGATTTGCAAACGATTTTTTTTTTCATGTATTTTAGGGCCTGGAAATAGGCCCCCTCCCCTCAAAACAAACTATAGTCCATATTCTTCACCTATACAAACATTTTACTTAATCTTTCTTTTTCTTAAAAACTATTTTAATAAAAGTCCACCAGTTTTTCACCAAAAACAAGAAGGAATCTAACCTAGCAAAGCGTCAGGTACCATCGTTGTAATTCGCAAAATATATAGATATTCATATTTTCTGTATATATCTGAATCGGACCCGAAAACAAGCCCCTTGGTCCCAGTATTCCCGATATCTCATGTTTTGACAATTTTCTTCCTTTGTATGAATGAATCGACAGATGGCTTCGGTGAAGTAATCTCACAACAAGAAGGATTAAAAAAAAAAACCATAAAAAATAGAGGGGTTTCATAATCATAGACGTCACCTTTTTCGAATAATCTGGTCGAGATGTGGACCAAACCACCTGCCTTGTAATTATACCCCCCCCCCCCCTAATATTAGTCTGAATTACACTCCCCTCTTCTTTAAGTACCAAAAACGTCAAATCGAACATTTTTCACCCCTGACCTCATTTCAGGTCTATTCATATTTGAAAAAAACAACTTTCCAAGATTTTTTTTTGTTGTTTCAAAATTATAGATTTTTTAGGACATTCCCAAATTTTCACCAATGTTACCAATTGAAACGTGAAAATAAATAAGCAAAACTAGTTAGTTAAATTTGGCAACGCTTTTCGTCCATAAGAATGTAAGCACTAATAATTCGTTGATTCTCAAACAGAGTTACGCCTTTAAAGGAAAGCTACACCTTTTTAAGCTGCTGAATGCCACATACGAGTGCCACAGTTTTGGTAATTTCTCACCTGCGTTTCTTTCTTTACTTTTCTCTCTTTTCTGTAGCAACTACTGGTAGCCTGCTACTACCAAGAACCACATAACGTCATATGGAGGTTTTTTGCCTTAAAATGGAATTCCCAATTTTCCGTTTCTTTCTTTTTTATGAAAAATTAGATCCGAAAATGTAGGTTTTTTATAATTTCTAATTTTTCAGTACTTACCATAAGAGGCTGCAGTAGCTGCTCTCAGTTTTCTCATAAGATGATTGCGTTGGAAGAGACATACACCTAAAAGAAGAAGAAGAAGAAGCCCGAAAACTGCTGCCATAGATAAGAAAGCCATTTCTTTATTCTTGCTTTCTTGCAACGCTGTTTCAGCAGCCAAATGATATATTTCAGAAGGCGATGTATCAAGAACGTTATATTCCTAAAGAAATAACTAAATTTACAATCTCTTTAAAAAAAAATTGAGGAGACCGAAATAAAAGTCTCAACAGTAGAAAACTAGCGTATATGACAAGAGCCTTCAATATTTGTATCTACACATTACGATGTGGGTTAATAAAAGGCGTTATGTTACAAGATATTCACTTAATAGGTAAATGTTCATGAAGAAGACCATCTCCCTTTCCATCTGACAAAAAACATAATAGCGTGTGAAAGGTGACTTTCCCGAAGCCAGTGAGTAGAATAAATCTAAGTGAATATTTTGGCTACAGAGCCATCTTAAGCAATGAACAAAAACTAAATTAAAATATAAAAATAGCTCATGATTAAAAAGAAACAATCAAAGCAAAAAAAAAAAACATGCCAAAAGTTATTCAAATTATATGAGTCTCAGCGTTCCCCTACGCACGTTCACTAAAACTAGCTGGATAAAAAATAAAACCAGTCCATATTTAAATGTTTGCTTTTTTCATAGTTTTCCTTTTATGTCTTGGCAATATATGATCAGCCTGATCTGCTATTGATTTCACTTCATATCATTTTTATACTAATTATATTTGTTTCCCCAAAAAGCACTGAGTGGCTAGGAATTCTCCAAAGACGTAACAGCTCAAAATCTGAATAAAAAATTATTCTCATAATTTATGCTTCCCGTATGTTGTTGTAGACGCTTTCCCTAATCTATAAAAAACCCTTTCTATAAAAAATCTACAATCTATAAAAAACCCTTTCTATAAAAAACCCTTTCTATAAAAAATCTATAATCTATAAAAAAAACCTTTCTATAAAAAATATATAATCTATAAAAAACCCTTTCTCTAAAAAATCTATAATCTATAAAAATCCCTTTCTATAAAAAAATCTATAATCTATAAAAAACCCTTTCTATAAAAAATCTATAATCTATAAAACACCCTATCTCGTCCATTAAAAGGTGTTTTATTTTTTTTTTTAAAACTTTTTATACCGTATACCGATTTTTACCCCCCCCCCTTCCCCGAATTTTTGTCTACCCCGTACAAAAGTAAAAAAAAAACACATAGACACTTTTGCGGTTTGTAAATATTCGTTTGACACATAGAATGAGTGGAAATATTTATTCCACTAGAATATAATAAATATTTATTATCCGAAACTTTGGATGGACATTGAGGAGGTACAACTTAACAATACAAAGTGTAAAAAATCATTAATTACAGCAGTACATAACTATGCAAAGTAGGTGCGCACGCACAAATTTATTCGCGGATCAAACATTTTAGAGTGGGAGGGGTAAGTTCGGGAAAAAAAAATGCAAGAAACAGAAAATAATATGGAAGACTAGTTTTTTGACTTGCACGCGCTTTTAACAACTTGCACTCTTTTTTGGCCTTGATTTGCACACTTTTTTTACGTCGGCAGTTGGCAGCCCTGTAATATAATTCCGTGTGTTGTTCTAGACACTTTCCCTAATTTTGGTGGGTTTCATCGACGTTACTTCTTCCACAATCAGAGAGTATATCATATTCTCCCCTTTGACGAGCAGCGGGGGTCTTACATCAAAGGGAATAGACATGTAAGCAGAAATTTTTTTTTGAAGAGGAGGGGGGGGGGATAAAAAAAACCTTTTTGCTGGACAATTTGCATGAAAGTGCCCAGAAATTCAGGAAAGTTTGGGGTTTCAGGGACGAGGAATGCCCAAGCCCCTGTCCCTCTGGGTACGTCCCCGGAAGATTCATTTCGCTTAAGCTACTTTAAAAAAGATTGGACATTTTTATGAAAGAAAAAAAAATTATTTTTTTTCGAAAAAGCTTTTTTTTATGAAAAAAAATATTTTTTTTATTTCGCAGCAATTTTTGGAATTAAAGGGTGATAAACTATATCAGGCGCTATTTATGCCTTGGAAAAAAAAACACAAGAGATTTACATTCGAGAGTTTGTTAAAAACCTGAAAGTTTTTTTTTTAATTATTTGTTTTAATGTTTTTTTCAATTGGTTTGTATTTTCCACAGAAAACTGGAGTTAAATATGTATTCGAAATAGTCGTGTAGGTTTCATTCTTGTCACCAAGTCTAGAATAGTCTAGTCCCTTTAAACATAACTTCTTGTTCTTCTGTACTGGGGAAGGGATAACTAAAAATGTGAAGAAAAATCAGAGGGAATTAGGAGGAAAATGTTTTATTTTCAGTTGGATTAACAAACAAGCGTTTTTTGTACAACAAAGACTTTTTTCTAGGCATCAAGGAAGAGGCACAAAGTATTAATAGCAAAAACCATATTTTTCAACTAGTTCTATGTGTTATATAAGGATAAAAAAAGGATTAAAAATGGTAAAAAATACGATACGATCGACAAAAAGGGATAAACAGGGATGAAACGTATTTGAAAAAAAAAGACTTTTCAGAATTTTCAAAACCAAACAAGGCGCGGGGGAGCGGACTTCAATATTTGGGTCGATAGAATTCTAGTTCTACAGAAAATTTTAAGTTTAGGAATGCCGGTTAATAATTTTTTTTTTCTTGAAAAAACGTTACATAACATCCCCTGGAATATAGCAGCCAAAATTTCGGAAAACTACAGTACGAAAACCGAAATGAGTTACGTTTCCGGTGGACGAAAAATACCAGTTGGTCCTGTAAATACCATATTACCAGCGAGCTTATATTACAAGAGTACATTGCATTTTGCTTTATAAAATACGAGGTTCGGCCTCAGTCAATAAAGAAATGACCGATAAAATCTTTATAAAATAGTATTATCAATTAGTATCATATATTTGACGTGTGGTTAGGATTTTTTTGGGGGGCGACGCAGGGAAAACAGGGTAACTCAGAATACCTTCAAAAAATAGGGTAACTAATCATTTCTCGGAAAAAATACATTATTTAGTATTCACTTAAAATCTTATAGAGCCAAAAATAACGAATGTAAAAAAGATTAAGCACCTCTTAGCAATAATCTGTCCCCTGCCGTTAAAGCGGCGCAATTTTACCTCTAACGCTTTTAAGAAATTAATCTACTATTCAACAATACTTGACAAATTTAGCGCCCAAATTGACATATATCGTACTTTTACTACCGCTGTCGTATACGAACTGTTTAGCCCTGCCTGAAATTGTTACCCTCTTGTCCAAAAGTAAAAAAAAAAATCCAAAAGTTCAAAAATGGTGCGATTATTTACCCAATTTAAGCAAATAATAGCATTACTAGACTACCAACTTCAGAAGTAAATCATTGCAGTAAGTAAATTACAGTAAGTAAATCATTGTCCGACAGCAGGTGAAGTATATGATAAGGATGGGGAACCACCAATGTGAAGGGGTTAGAATAAATCATGAGTGATCTATAGTGTTTTCTAAGAATCCTCATTCAGAATCGCAAAATTATTTTCAGTGTTCTAGCTTGAGGGTAAGTTCTCCGTATTTTAAACCAAATTCAAATTTTGCAGAAAAAATGTTAAGCCAAACTTAAAGAAAAAAAAGCCCTTGAAAGCGATCGTTTGCAGTATACAGAACAGTTTCAAGTCTTTCGTATAGGGCTTAAGTAGTCGTATAGGGCTTAAGTTGGAACCACAGAAAACAGAGAGAGTTGACGTCTAAAAAGTGTTTCGACCAAAAAACTAGGACAGTCATCCCTCTTTCTCTTTGTAGGGAATTTTCAAATTTGAAATTTGTGTTGAATGAGAACTGGACGGAATTCATCATGAAAATACGGCCATGAAATCTCATTCAGATAAATTTGGGCTTTACCATATTATGTAACTAGGAAGAAAGTGACACATCACTGCTCTTTTTAATGCTTTTCCAAAATATTATAATAATCACTTGAGGAGAAAATTACATTTTGAGCCCTTAATAGGGCTCCAAAAGGTAACCTAAGATGAAACTGATTACCTTGTCCATAGTTTTTAGGCTATGATTCAAAATAAAAAAATAATTAAAACTCACAATTCAACTACTAAATCAATTTCTTTAAAATAATTTCTATAAAATTAATAATTTAAAAATAAATAATTTCTTTAAAAATTCCAAACGCATTGATTCCTTCCTAATGCGTACAATCTAATTCAAAACCATTTCCATTTCTAAGCCTTCTTCTGTTTAATTCCCGTCATTTTTGTAGAAAGAAAGCGACCTACGTTTTTTCTTACGTTTTCCGTTCTGTGTTGTTCCGTTCGCTTTGCAGTTCCTTACTGCAAAGGTTTATGTAAACGCACCCCCTTTTCTCGACGGTAGGAAACTTTTGACTTCTAAAAATAATATCGATAAATTCCGGTTTTTTAAAAATAAGATTGTTATAAACCACTGCCTTTGGGATACATTGCTTTTAAGTAATTGATTTGTAAACGTATGGTATGTCTATAGCCACTTTTTAAACCCATTTCTAGTGAAGTTCAATTTTCTGTGTGGTGACAGAAATAAGTTACCCTTTGGCGTCCCATTAAGGGCCAAAATATATTCTAAGACCACACTGGTTATGCATGACATATGACAAAGACCAAAAAATAATAAATGAATAAAAAAATTAGATAGCCAAGAAAAACGAGGGTAATGTCAGACAATGGAAAGGAAAGAAGCAAAAACAAGCAGATATTTCGACAAGGACCTCCGCCAAGCTGTCTTCAGTGCTGAAAAAAAACTAACATTTTCAGGTATATTCGAACAGAGCAGAAGAAAGTGTTTGAACGTTCCTTCTGCTCTGTTCAAATCTACATGAAAAGTTAGTTTTTTTGTCCAGCACTGAAGACGGATTGTCGAAATATCTGCTTATTTTCGCTTCTTTTCGTTCCACTGGCTGGAATCGCTTGTTTATCTCCTCTATCTAAGTTTATTATTCTTTTATTGTTTTTTCGTCTTTGCCATATATTAAAGGCCAAACTAGAATTTGTCCGGGAGTGATTATTATATTTAGGAAGAGAATAAGAAAAGGCATCAAGTAATGTATTCATTTTCTTCCAAGCGGTAAAGCACAAATTCACTTTTACTTTCACCTCACATATTTACTTTCAAAAGCACAATCCCTTTCTTCATCACAAGATAAAACACAAATTTTCTCTGATTCAATGAAAATAGTAAAACTGGATTTACCCCAATACCCGTACTTGATTACCTTGAAAACGCCATCTAGCTTTTCCACATTTGAATCCAGCATTTTTAATACATCCTCTGCTTCTATTACTGAATTATTCTCAGGATAAACAAAGTGTAAATATAAATCTGACTTAGTTTTGTCTATGGCCCCAAGTGAACTTTGATGAACCCGGATTTCGTCAATATTTACAATCAGACTTGTAATATTCTCAAGGTGATCTTTAAATGCATCGATTCTTGAGCGGGAAACTGTAGGTGATTGACGGACAATGAATTTGACCCGCTGATCTCCACGTAGGAGATAGATGAAGACGGAGGCTCGATCAACCAAACCTCCAAAATCTCTGACTAGAACCTGAAAAAATATATATATGCATATCGTCATTCATGAAGGAAACGAGAAACCTGTGAGAGTGCCTTGGAATTTTAACGTTGGTTTAATAACTGTAAAAAGTAATAGTGTCACTAACATCAGTGGCGCCAATAAGGGGGGATGCATTCATTCCCTCCTTCCTACATTTTGAAAAATGCCGTTTTTGGGTGTTTTCACTGAGAAAAATCGTCCCCCCTTTAGTTTTTGAAAAAGATATTTTGCCCCCCCCCCCCCCATTTTCATGAATGGGGGGGGGGGTGTAGTAGTAGTTAGATTGTGTAGCAGTAATCTAACTGAATCTAACTACTGCAAACTGTGTAGCAGTAGTTGGATTCAACTAAAGGTCAAAGTTTATTTGGATTCAGTCTGACAATTATCTGCAAGTAGGTAGATTCTTAGTTGTTACGGATCGATTATTGTGAATAATATATATAGGCCTACTTATAGTACCTTTTTGGTAAAAGTGTTTATTTTATCTTTAGCCCGGCGTGAAGAAGGAGTGCAAAAAGTTGTTCTTTGTATTTTCTTTTTTAGCTTTGCTCTGGAAGGGAGCTCTAGGGGGGGGGGGGGATTATTAGTGAATATATTTTCTGTTCGAAGATACAAACAAGCAGCAACGAGTTCAGAACTGATTATAGCTGTTTTGAAGTGTTCATGAGGCCACTTAGGAAGTCATGAGTAAGAGACTTCTACATATTGCTATGATTATTTTTTTGTTAGTTAGAAATCCCATTTCTGTGAGCTAGGGAAAAATTGGTTACAACAATTAGAACAGTGGAAACGGGCCTTGTATTCATTCACATATATTCCAGTTGTACTTTAGCTCATCACTATCCTTACGTAGCTAGTTTATTGAAAACCAAAAACATTTTTCAGACCATAGTTTTTCAAGACAAATTCTGAACTACCATGCACATTAAGTGTCCATGACTTGTTTTGGTACCAAACAAAGGTTAACCAGCCCAATCTCAAAATTGGACGGAAAGCACGACTTATTGACATTGCTTTACAATAAATTGGAATACTAGGGGTGCTGAGCCCATTGGTTTATTTAAAAATAGAATAAAGCATTTTTTCATTATTATTGATGAAATATAATTCATTATAGTGATAATAGCACGATGCGACAGTGGAAAAGTGTTTTCTTAATAGGTGAATAATTGACGGGAAGTCAGAGCAAGGCAGCTGTCTTTTATCAGGCACTTTTTTATTTTTCCTTAGCATTTGTTGTGAGTGATGTTTATATTTTGGTTGTTTAAAAAAAAAACAAAAAAAAACGATTCAGTTCATTTTCGGTGCGAACCAAACGAAGATCCATCCTGCCTGGTGCCAATAGATGAAAGGATCAACAAATCCCTGCCTGGGATCCCGGCCCCCGCCTTGTGCCAATAGATGACTTTGTCCAACATGAACTGTCAGCGGCAGCCTCTCAGCAACTTAGTCAGTCCTTGTCCCAACGGTATCTGTATCAGTGGAAGTCATCACAAGGATCCAGATCGTTCTTGGATGTCTGCCAGAGATTGTTTCTTTGGCCACCAGGTCCCCATTTCCAGGTTGTAAGAGTTTAAAGCTCCGAGCATCGTCAGACATGGCCCCAGTTGCTCACTCTAGGGTTTGTATTAGGAATTTCAGTTATCGTTTTCATAATTACCATGAGGGGTCTTTTAGGACGCAGTGCCTACATATTTCAGTGTTTTATACGCGAGACTATCAGCTGACACGTAGAATATACCTCATGTAGTGATGGTTCAATACTTCTAAGGAGTGAGTTAGTTTTTATCAGCCCCCCCCCCCCAAAGATTTTTAAAACTGGCTATTTTTTGGTGACTTCTTTGAAAAGTACCCTTTTTTGTATTTCATTGAGAAAAATGAAAAGCATTGTCCCGGTCTAAATTTTGAAAAATACATTTTGCTCGTAAAACGTAAAAACCGAATGCCACTAAAACTTCTTAAGGAACCCAGCAAAAGCTAGATTTACAATGGGCGGCATCTCAGTATCAACTCCGATATTGCATAGTATATTATAGAGACATACTGCAGCGTTTTATGATATGAATATTTTACTAAAATCTTTGACAATCACACAGAAATGATACAAGGTAATCACTTAAAACAGGGTAAATAATTACCTTCTGGACAAACCTAATTATATGCCAGAAAAAAAATAACGAAGTCAAGCGAATGAAACTTTCAGGAAACAGACTCGAACCCTGCAATCTTTGAAAGTCTTTATGTATGCAACGTGAGTCTGCATAAATGTCTATAACATATAGGCTATATACCACTCATACATTTACCACTATATATACCACTATATATATATTGGTTTATTTAAAAATAGATTAAAGCATTTTTTTTTCATTATTATTGACGAAACATAATTCATTATAGTGATAATAGCACGATGTGACAGTGGAATTTTATTTTCTTGATAGGTGAATAATTGACGGGGAGTCAGAGCAAGGCAGCTGTCTTTTATTCGGCGCTTTTTTACCTTTCCTTAGCAATTGTTGTGAGTGATGTTTATATTTTGGTTGTTTAAAAAAAAAAAAAAAACGATTCAGTTCAGTTTCGGTGCGAACCAGACGAAGATCCATCCTGCCTGGTGCCAATAGATGAAAGGATCAACAAATCCCTGCCTGGTATCCAGGGATCCAGGCACCTGCCTTGTGCCAATAGATGACTTTGTCCAACATGAACTGTCAGCGGCAGCCTCTCAGCAACTTAGTCAGTCCTTGTCCCAACGGTATCTGTATCAGTGGAAGTCATCACAAGGATCCAGATCGTTCTTGGATGTCTGCCAGAGATTGTTTATTTGGCCACCAGGTCCCCATTTCCAGGTTGTAAGGGTTTAAAGCTCCGAGCACCGTCAGACATGGCCCCAGTTGCTCACTCTAGGGTTTGTATTAGGAATTTCAGTTGTCGTTTTCATAATTACCATGAGGGGTCTTTTAGGACGCAGTGCCTACATATTTCAGTGTTTTATACGCGAGACTATCAGCTGACACGTAGAATATACCTCATGTAGTGAGGGTTCAATACTTCTAAAGAGTGAGTTAGTTTTTTATCAGCCCCCCCCCCCCAAAGATTTTTAAAACTGGCTATTTTTTGCTGACTTCGTTGAAAAGTACCCTTTTTTGTATTTCATTGAGAAAAATGAAAAGCATTGTCCCGGTCTAAATTTTGAAAAATACATTTTGCTCGTAAAACGTAAAAACCGAATGCCACTAAAACTTCTTAAGGAACTCAGCAAAAGCTAGATTTACAATGGGCGGCATCTCAGTATCAACTCCGATATTGCATAGTATATTATAGAGATATACTGCAGCGTTTTATGATATGAATATTTTACTAAAATCTTTGACAATCACACAGAAATGATACAAGGGAATCACTTAAAACAGGGTAAATAATTACCTTCTGGACAAACCTAATTATATGCCAGAAAAAAAAAATAACAGAGCCAAACGAATGAAACTTTCAGGAAACCGACTCGAACCCTGCAGTCTTTGAAAGTCTTTATGTATGCAACGTGAGTCTGCATAAATGTCTATAACATTCCAAAATTTGTGTAAGCATGCAGTGGCGGGACTGGCCTCTCTTACACCTGGGGCAAAATGCTGATTAGCGCCCCCTCTCTTGTCTAAAAAAAATATGTCAAGTTTTAACAAAATTTTCTTTTATTAACAAAATTTTGCCAACTGTGTCTTCTACTTTATTTCAATAAAAATAAAATTAAAAAAATGATTATGATTATTGATTTGAAATTCAGTGCCCCTAAAATTTCTCTGCCCGGGGTAAGTGTCCCCGTCTCCCCCCCCCCTAAAACCACGTCTGTATACATGCGATATCTTTAGAAACAATACAGACAAAGGCAAAAAAAAGCCAACCTACCTGAAATTCAAAATGCCCCTTCATGACAGGCTGAGGATCAAAATTCAGCCACAACACCCCTGAAGTCTGATTAAGAATAAACGGAGTTACAATATCTTCAGCTCGTATCAGCTCCTCCGCAATTGCATTAACCAATTTAGTAGACTTTTTTTCAAAGGCGTCTAACCCCTCAGAAAATGACTGCTGTATATCACCCGCCAATAGATAAGTTAGCTCATCCTTCATGTCAGCATCCGTAGCTTTCAAGGTCAGAATTTCACTTCCATAAACAGCATTAGTAACAATACCCCCAGTAAAAATCCTTCGAACAAAACGAGGGGCGTTATCATTTTCATCAAGTACTAGTATTTTCACAGTCAGAATTGAGGCTTCATTTATCTGAGAAGGCACTTTACAGCTATCCGAAGCTAATATTCTGAGTTTAAAATGAGCGATAAACTCACGATCCAGGGTTTTAGCGACTTGTAAAGTATGTTGCACTGAATCAAGCCTAAAGTAATTTAATTCATCACCGGATATGATAAAGTAGCAAACACTACTAATACTGCCATCTACATCACGTTCCACTATATTGGGCAACGTGTATATTTCCCGTCCAGGTAGAACGTTTTCTGTAAAGTTATAAACAACAGAGTCAGTTGCAAACCGTGGAATATCATCAAACACACTTTTTACAACGATTTTAAGGTCTAGCTCAGACATAAGGCTGGTCGGTAGCCCGGAATCTCTGGCTTCGATACGAATATCGTAATATTTTTGTCGTTCAGCATCTAAATGACTCACTAAATATAAAACACCAGAAGTTTCGTTAATACTGAATGCTTTCCAATGTCCAACAGGATTCTGCTTCAAACTATATTTTATAGCAGCGTTCATTCCACTGTCATCATCTTTAGCTTCAATTTTTATGATAGGATATCCAACCGTTTCATTTTCAAACATTTTTATAGTTGCATTTGGGCTAGGATAAATAAAATATGGAGCATTGTCATTATAGTCACTAACACAAATACTCAACATGCCTTCATCTTCATTAAACGGTTCTGCCATATCTCTTCCTCGTATTAGTAATGAGTAATTGCCAAATTTACCTTGAAGAGATTTTTTGGTAAATATACGGGCAGCATTATGCGCAACATCTTCAATATCAAACAAACCATCAGCATTTCCAGATGTGATGTCAAAGGACACCTTACCATTTGGTAAGTCGTTGTCGTCTAAATCCCGGGCTGAAACTGGTGCGATTGGCTCACCAATGGTGTGCAGCTCGGAAATAAGGATACACAACTGGGGCAGTACAAGCACCGGTTTTTCATCATTTACATCCAATATTGATACTGTGAACTGGTGAAACGCATGACGACTATTGACATTACCTGAGTAGCGTTGATTATCAACAGCTTCAATAATCAGAGAATAAGAATCTTTTTCTTCTCTGTTGAGATGAGAAGCAACAAACAACTCTCCCGATTGAGGATCAACACCGAACTTCCCATCTGAAGAAGACCTATCTAGCAGAAAAGTCACTTGGCCATAATCACCTGCATCCATGTCAGTTGCATTGAACGTTGCAATTATTGTCCCAAGACTAGCATTCTCCAAAACAGATAATTTACTTGGAGGCTCTATAAACTCTGGATTTCTATCATTTTCATCATATACTTGAACAAACACAGGCACAGTGCTGTTACGTCTCGGTACACCCGAATCTATTGCAGTTATTGTGAAATTGAGCCAAGAAGTTTGTTCCCGATCAATAGAGCCACTGACGGTAATATCACCAGTATTACTATCAACTTTAAGGTAATCAACTACATTTTCAGAAATATTATAGACTATTGTACGATTTTTGTCAATGTCCCGAGCTGCAACGGTGGCAACCAAAGTCCCTGTTATGCTGTTTTCAGGGACAAATGTAATATATTCACTTCTTAAGAACTGGGGGTCATTGTCATTAACATCTTCAACAACTATTGTCATTATATCATTACTAATTTGTCTCCCTCCTTTTGCTGCCAGATCTTCAACAACAAAAGCTAGACGTACAACTTCGAATATTTCACGGTCTAGCATTTTTGATAATTTTAAGACGCCTGTTTTATTATTTAATTCAAACAATTTTTGCACACTAATACCTGGAATTTGGACTGTCAAACCATCTTCATTTCTGATTTCACTGGCAACAGTGTCTATGGTATATTTCAGCAGTGCATTTACATCCAGGTCGGAAGCTTTTATTCTATAAATCTCAGAACCAACAGGAGTATTTTCTAAAATCTGAATTGCTTCAGGGTGAATAATAACAGGTTTTTTATTATTAACATCTTCAATTGACACCACAACGCTCCCTGAGGAACTCCGGGTCTCTTGAACAACACTACCGTCTATAGCTGTAATTTTCAAGTCATATAATTTGTCATGCTCCATTTGATCTGGATCCAGGTTAGCACCTTGTGCAACAAATATAACGCCAGTTGAAGGGTTGATAGTAAACTTGTCTACAAAGTTTTGAAGACGGTAAATGACGACGTTGTTTGGTTCGCACCCATCCTGATCAGTGGCTTTTACCTGAAAAACAAAATTCAATTTGTTAAAAAATGAATATGCAGAAAAATGAAGATAAACTGACTAACTTTTATTCGTTCTAATTCAGTTTTTACATTTTCTAAGACCTTAAGTGTCAATCCTTTGATACACTAGTGGGTTCCAAAGAATGTTTACCTTTTTCCTTAAGTTAAATTTACTTACGTGATGACTATGGTGAAAAAGGGCGCAATGCCTACAGTTAGAATGTTATTTTTACACTACATTTTAAAGATAATTTTGGAACCTCAAGTAGTACTGAATATCAAAAATGATGGAAAATATTTTGCCCCACAGTTTGGAGGAGGCATGAAATTAATTTTTTCCCTTGTTTTGGAGGGAGGGGGTGTAGTGATATAATTGCAACCCCTCAAAACTTCTCGCCCCTCAAAATACACGAACTTCGACTTTGGTTCGATAAGACACGGAATTTTTTTTTCTTTTCTTAAAACTAGTAGCACTAACTTTTTCATTACATACCTCTTATCAAGGCTGTGCAATTAGATTTTACTTACTACTGACCATAACTGACTGCAGCATTTCAAAAGACCTTATTTTACACAACATGAGTATTAGACAGTTTAGAAAACCTAATTTTTAAAATTAATAAAGCAACTTCAAGTGTAAGCTATTTCAAAAGCTTCTCCACTCTTAACTGTCTAAATTCATCAGGTTTTCCTCAAGAATAAAATTGATTGCCAACAACTGTCGAAAAAACTTGCGGCCATTGAATGCTAAGACATTTTATGGTACAGTTTCATTTGGCCTGTAATAGGATGATCTGAGACATATTCGTCATCCTAAAATTTATTAGAAACCAAAAAAAAAAAAAAAAAAAAAAAAAAATAAAGATACGTTTTTCACGAAATTATTAGCATACTAAAATCAGTCAGCAAAAAATTTACATTTGGATTTTCTCTTATGTTTGTTTTATGTCAAACTGGCTTCTAAAAGGGTTATACATCTCTACATGCCAAAAGATATTAGCTTTTTGAGTTAGCCAAAAGCCACTTTCCTAAACTTTTACAAAAATAAGAGAATGTGAAACTTACCTGAATTATTGAGCTTCCTTCTGGTATATCTTCGGCTATTGAAACTGCGTAACCATCTCTTGCAAATACAGGCGAATTATCATTTAAATCTTCTACATAAATCTCAACATCGGCAACGCTGCTTAACTGAGGCTCACCAAGATCATTCGCTCGAACTTGTAGATCTATACGTCTGTAGCAGCTATCATTTTGACCAATATTAATTTTTTCAAAATCTAATGGTTCTCTAAGTGTTAGTTCACCAGAAATTTCATCAATACTAAAATTTTGGCTATATTGGCCGGGCAAAATGTAGAATCGTATTGCAGAATTGGGTGTGTCTAAAATTAAATATTATTTAGTTTTGTTTCTTATGCAAATTAAGCTGGGTTCGATTAGGAATTAATTTTAACTTTAACTCCGAAACCGGCGGCCGGTTTTCACACCGTACGGCAAAAAACTGTTTCATATGGGCAAATATTAGGGTCGACTATGTTTCATTAGGATTGAAAGAGTCTTTTTTCAACTGTCAAAATTTTGCGTAGAAAAAATTTTTGGTTTAAGAAGGGGTAAAAATCAACTTGAGGTATTTATTCGATATGCATTCAGAGGTGTGACTTTAAAAAAAAATTTCTAGGAAAATTTCAGAGAATTTAGAAGGCAGTTAGAAACAGCACCAGGAGAACAATAGCACAAAATATAAGAGCGTTATTGACGAATTGGTTAGCAAACCTGGCTTTGCCTCCTCCTTACATTCACAAATAGCGAAAAGCCAGTGGACCGATATTCGTGAGAAAACAAGAATTGGATAGGCTCAGAAAGCCA
This sequence comes from Artemia sp. Qi Xiang Cuo, assembly GCF_049724085.1. Lineage (NCBI taxonomy): Eukaryota > Metazoa > Arthropoda > Branchiopoda > Anostraca > Artemiidae > Artemia > Artemia sp. Qi Xiang Cuo. Next base: position 45,114,803 of record NC_142812.1, read on the forward strand.
ATCCAGGCCACAAATCTACCCGACATTTGTTTTTTTTAGAGCCAAATTCAAATTATTAGACTCACGGCTTAAAAAAACATACTTCTCACTGTTTTCTTTTCCTTGTAGATCATTACCTTCATAAGGTGAATAAATTACAAATGGCGTTGTAATTATCAAAAAAAATTAGGGACTATGACCAAAAGCCCCTGCAATGTACATGCCTGATCAAACTTTCGGCAGTTTGAGTCTAAGACCAGTGTCTCATTATCAATGCCTTGCCCAGTGAAGGAACGGAGTCATTTTATGGAGTCTTCTGACTCCATAACATGGCAAACCCTACAAAAAAACTCATATTCCGGGTATATACTAAATTGCATTCTCAAGTAATTTAATAAAAATGCCTAAATTAACATGTTATTCGATTGAAAGCCCTCTAATTCTAGCTTAACCAGATTGTTGGACATAGAAAAGCCTAGCGGCCTTGTCTTGAAACATAAATTTACAATTTTAAAAATCTAACTGGATTCTCAAAAAACCGATCTGCGCAGACCCTCCATAACTTCTGATAAGACACACATAAATTAATTAAATTATTTGTGCATTACCAATGCATTGAAGGCCATGCAGATGATTTTTATCAAGCATTAGAATGTGTAAGAACATGAACGCTTTCCGAGAACACAAATAACCCTCTGCCCTTCATAATGTACTTTAACAGCCTACGGTGGTAGGCAATCATTAAGGACCCCATACACGAATAGACAAATCTGATTTGTATTCTTCATCTTGGTAATAGCTCTGTGTATACATGGTAGTTTTTCTGTTTCCTTTTAAGAGAATTTTTCTAATATTGTGTAAGCGTAGCATTATAAGACACTAAAAAAAGAGCTAAAAAAAAACTAAAAAAGTGCTACCATATTCATCACTGTCAGTAGCTTTCAAGAAAGCAGAAAAGTCAAAACTGTCACTATTCTCCTTCACTCTGAATTGATACAGCTTCTGAGAGAATTCTGGGGCATTATCGTTGTAGTCTAACAGGAAAATGTGAATAGTTGCATAGCCCCTGAAAACAGACATATCATCATCAAACGAATCAATCCCTGAATCAAAATCAAGGACTTATCTAATACTTGTCTGTAAATGAATGATTCTGGCACAAAAGAAAAGTAGGAGATGTTCATCAAATCGTCATAGTTACGAAAACTACTTGAGAATAAAAAGAAAAACCAAACAAATCATCAAATTATGTTAGCCACTATCATTGTACAATCCTGGTTTCAATAAAGTGCAATCTACGTACCTTTCTTTTGTCTATGAAGCCTTTGTTCCAAACCAGCTATTTGCAAATGCTTAGCACGCTAGGCTTGAAATCCTTTGTCCCTGATGACAGGAGTTTGAGCCTTGGTGTCGCCGGTTATTTGGTATGGAACTGGGGTCAATGGTGGCGTGACTGTAAGCTTAGCCAGAATCGACCCAGCTCTAAAATAGGTGCTGGAGAAATTTGGGGAAGGTAAAAGCGAAAGAACAGGATGGCTGCCCCCCTCCCCCCTTTGCAGTTTCTGGCTGAAGGCCAATGAAACAGAGATTACCACCGCCTTGGTTTTTTTTTTTTTTTTTTTTTTTTAATTATATTCTTGTCAGTATTATAACGTTGAAACGCGAAAATAAATAAATCATATAATTAATTTAATGTGAAAACGCTTTCCTTCTGCACAAATGCAAATATTAAAAATTTATTCATTCCCAAATAAAACTACATCTTCATAGGAGAGCTACAGCTTCTTACACTCTTTGGTTCCGTAGGTTTTCAGATTAATTTGGCTGATTTTTCATGTTCACTTTTTAATTTGAAACCCACTACTACCGTAACTAAGAACTGCAAATATACGCTTCTTCATTTGTTCATGTCTCATATGAGCTGGAATTTCTTCATGTAACTACGCTACTTCCTTTAGTCAATAACTATGCTACTTTCATTAAATACTGAATTCTCGATTTTGTCAAACTTTTTAGGACATATATGGTTGTAAAAACTACAACTTAACCAATCCAAACAATATAATGCCTTTTAGCCGCCCTTGATGCTTCAGTGTAAGTCAAAACACCAATATACAAATAGTCAAAATCAATACGAGTCAAAATTGTAATTATTATCATTGTTATTATATAAGTCAAAATTGCGTTTTTCAGTTTTTTCCTCTCTCTTAAAATTTATGAGGGCTAACGCTACGCCTTTTCAGCTACGATTGAAGACATATAAACACAAATTGATGGTAACATAATAATTGGCCTTTATAAACTGTCTTAAAGAGATAGTTTACTCAGTTTTAAGATTGCGAACAAATTCTCGAAAAGAGAAAACTTGCACCCATTTAACTTAAGCTATCACCGCAAAGATTAAATTTTCACTCAGGCAAAACAACACAAAGAAACAAGAAAAAAATTGTAAAATAATTTTTCTTCTTTTTTGTTGGCTTCAAATTTCACACGAAAGACCCAGTCAGATTTTGCATTCTTTTTACTGGCTCGACATCTGACACAGCAAGAATGGTGAAAAAATGGGGTTAATCTGCTTCTTTAGATATTCGGAATAATTTGATGACTACTACAAACAAATAAAAATAAACGAATGGAATTAAAGTATGCTTTTTAACATGGGGACTATAAGACAAAAATCTCTCTCTGTTTTTTTCTTCTTTTTTTTCGTACCTTTTTCCTTCTCCAAGATCATCACGAGCTTCTACAGTGAGAAAAAAATCTGTCTCCGTTTCCCTGTCAAAACTAGCGTTTTGGGCTGTCCGAATTTCACCAGTTATAAAGTCAAGTTGAAACATGTCGCTCATACTGCCATCTAATTTCGTATATCGCACGCCATCTTTGCCGTAAATACCACAATCAAGGTCATGAGCATTAACTGACATGACAAAGGCTCCTCCAGGAAGATCTTCAGGGAAAGCAACCTGACACCAAAAAATAAATAAAATAATATAATATATGTGTTACGGTGAAAGACCGAAATCTAGTGAATGTCCATATTCAACAATATTTCGGACATACACCAAGCGAGTATGTGTTTATACCGACAGTCACAGGTCCACTTTGTGACTCCAAATTGTTTTTAAAATGAAAAAGTATGTCATGCTCATCAACCAGACCTGAAGATGCCACTTTCCGTAAAAGCCACAGAGGTTAGAACCTTACTCCTTTCCTCCATTAACCTCCCCACAACCATTAACCTCCATTAACCTCGCAATAAACTAAAACTGGCGGCATAGAGAGAGGGAAAAAAACAACAACAAAAAAACAACCGATGCTTATTTAGTATGTTGTCACAACATAGATCCAACATGCCTAACATACAAAATTGAACTATCTTTAATGATAAATTATTTTTGTGCCTATTTATTACCTTACACTGTAAAATTCTTTGACATATTTATACAATCACTAATTAAGAAATGAGAGGGCTAATGAAAGCTAATCCACAAGGAATGATTAGTGCCACTTTTTCTTACTACTACTAATACTACTAAAAACTCAGAGCAGCACCAAGCCAACTGAGGCCAACATAGCAACGCACATTCCTCTTCCATCCCAATTTATTCAAAGCCTCTCTCTTTACACCCTCCCAGGAAGCTCCATTACTTCCCTTAAATCTTTCTTTATGACATACTCCCAATCCAACCGCGGGTAACCTGCTTTCCATTTAGCTCTAGACGGTTGGCCGAAAAGGACAATCTTCGGCAATCTGTCATCCTTCATCCGCAGAACGTGCTCAAGCCATGTCAACCTTTCTCACATTATAAAACTAGAAAGCGGGATTGAACCGCACTTTTCGTACATCCTACTAAACAACACAGCATTCGCACGGGGTTCAATTTTATTTCTTTTCTTTTATTAAAATAGTAAAAGGATAAAATAGAGTATAAGTATTGTTTTCAAAAAATAATACAATAATAATTAATAAAGTATTTAAAATTGTTTAAACGCGTAATTTTAAATAAAAGTAAGCAATTCGGTAACAAAGCTAACAATTATACAGAAATATTAACAAACAGAAAGGAATGCTGTCAATTAATTTCTTATTTCAAAACTTTTGGAATTTAAAAAGTTATATCTTTGAGCCAAGGGAAGGGAGAATGCACAAAAAAATAACAAACGGTTAAAAGGGGCCCGAAAAATGGATCCCTGGCTCCACATAACTGGAAATAGATTCATATTTTAAAGAATTTTAGGAGGAAAAGACAGGTTATAATTATGTTCTGTGAAAAGCCAAAAAAGTCAGGCTAGAATTATGTTCTATGAAAACCAAAAAGTCAGGTTAGAATTATATTCTATGAAAAACCAAAAAAGTCAGGTTAGAATTATTTTCTTCTTCGATTTTTTTTACTATATTTTATTAATGAGCCAGAAAAACCATATGTCATGAGCCAAAGTTATATACCCAAACACAAAAATACCCAATACCCTAGATTTATAAATACGGTTTTTTGTGTCTTACTTACAAAAAAAACGAAGAAAATCCTTGCCCTTTCCTGGATTTTCGCCAATTGGCACCCCTGGACGCAATCACTTTTTCAGCAAACAATTTACATTAATCGTTCATAAATTAGACTCAGCACGTTGTTAAAATTCCATGGAAAGTGTTAAATAAAATCAACGATTTTATTACAGGATAATTTCTAACCTGAAAATGAATAATTTAGTTATTCACTTCATTGATTAATTCTATCCACTTTCAATGAAAACAATCCTAGTTCCCCTTTCATACGTGGATAGGTGGGTAGTAAAATGTAAATCATCCCTAAATTTATCACTCCAATATGGGCTGTCACTATGATCTTAGGACGCTTTTAAAAACTTGGATTTTAATTGACCCCGAATGAAGAAAAATAAAAGGGAATGGAGGAACTTAGCAACTTCAGCGAATTATATTACTATTAATATTATTTCCATTTTTATTACTACAATCGCTTTTACATTTATTATTTAGTGGCAGAAAGAACTTTTCGGGCAGGAGGCATAAAAGAGAAAGTCTCTTTACCCCCCCCCCCAAAAAAAAAAAAAAAAAACAGGGCATACTTTACAGACTATGTTCAAACGTCTTCACCTTTTCATGAGGCCTATTGACTCTATGCAATCCGTGAAATAAAAAATAGTCGCATTCCTTCAGATTTTGGACATAAAAACCCAAACTCTCTTGAGAGCATTCTAAAACCTATTGATTTCAGCTGTAGAAGTATTCCAGATAAACACTTGCATCCACTACCTGTTATAACACATCACATGATCGTTTTCAGGTTAGCCATTGACTGGATATTACAGACACTTACGAATTGTATAAAATGAGATACACAACGAATTCAGGCTCAGATTTAAATTTTTGATTCATTTTAATGCCTTTTTTCTGCTTAGTCGCTTTTAAAAAAATGATTATTATGAAAAATATAACAAAATATAATTGAAAAGGATAATTTAAATTTAGTGTAATTGTAAACTCAAGCCCAGGGGTGTAAGTGAAAAAAGAGAGCACAAACCTGGTCATTTGGTCTCTCAAATATTGGCGTGTTATCATTTGCATCCCGTACAAAAACAGTTATTGAAGAAGATGAAGACTTAGGCGATTCTGCAACCAGCTCTTCAGCAACAACTTCAAATTGGAACTCTAAGAGAAAGAAAAAGAATGAGTCACAGAACCAAAATATTTGGAAAACAAGAATGAACACAGTGAGGGTACTGTCCCTCACCTCAGATAACCGGGAATTTGGTATCTGTTGGCATAATTTTGTATATTTTCCGTTAAATTAACTTGTTTTGCTACTTAGATGAATCCCTACCCCCCTTCAGAACCAAAAATTCTAAGCATGTGCATAGGAAGAAGATAGGCCAAATGAGATAGAATAGGATTGGAGATCTCCAAAAACATTATAAATACCAATCAAGGCCCCAGGAATATACAATTCAGGCCCCAGGCCCATGATCCATCCGAAAAACATCAATTCTATAAATTCAAAGCCTATTTGATTCCTTGGAAGGGCCACGTCTAGGCGATGTAATATAGCATTTCGGTTTCAGATCCTGACTATTAAAGAAACTCCTTTAGCGCCTAAACGAAAAATTATTTTTATAGAAAATAGAGAAAGATTTAACAATTCCTTAAAAAATTATTATTACCAATACATGCTGGGAAATTCATTGGAGGGGGGGGGGTCAGGGATTTTTTGGTAGTAAATATTCAGAAAGGTCTAATATAATGAAAAATTCAATGACTTGGGTATTAGACCTTTAAGGATCTTTACAACCAAAACAGTCCTTGAAATTCCGCCCATCTAAAGCATCTTCATACACTTTAAGCTATTTATTAACATTATTAAAATTGAGGACTTAAAGTGCTTAGGGTAAAGTCATCTTTAATAGGGTCAATGACAGGAACCGAACTAGAAATATATTTCTTAAAATTCAGAAAGTCCAGTAATTTTTCAAAGAACGCACAAGCTGATTAACTTTGAGTGAATTGCAATGTTTTTTTTATTTTTTTGCTAGGTTAGAATAACAAGGCATGTTCCAAACAGGAAAGAGGCCAAATCAGAGATTTTTTCAAATTTTCCGGCACTTCTTAGACGGTCAGGGAATCCTTTTTTTTCATAGCCAGGCATGTTCCCAGGGGGAGAAAGACCAAATCAGAATTTTTTTCCTAATTTCTCGGCACTTCTTAGACTTTCAGAGAATCCAATGAATATTTTACTGTGATAAATGGATGTGAAGTGACATTTTTTTTTTGCTTGCTTGCTAGGTCAACATAGCCAGGCATGTTCCGAAGTGGGGAAAGACCAAATCAGATTTTTTTTCCGATTTCTAGGCACTTCTTAGACGGTCAGAGAATCCAATGAATATTTTACTATCATAAATTATGTATATAATGTGCGTTTTTTTTTTTTTTTTTTTTTTTTTTACAGCCTGTCCTCCAAAGCAAGAATAGAGGTAACTAAAGTCTCAGGAGGGATCAAACCTTCTTATCCAGAGAATCAGACCATCGTCGCCCGGCTTATCACGGGTGTTAATAAGTCCAGACTCCAAAGGGGACGGTTTATATCCAAAGGGGAGGGTTTGAAAAACGGAGAAGTCCATTTTAAGCCAATCTTTTTCAACTTTTCCATCAGAAAGGGGAGAGGCTCATTAAGAAGAGTCACTCCCATTCCTCTATTTCCCAACTCCCGGGGGGGGGAGGGCTGCTATAAATTGAACGCATGCAAATAACTACAAAGTAAGTACAACTAAATATACCTTCAATTTTCTCAAAGTCCAATACTGTTGAATTAGCGACCTTCAGAACAAATACTGCATCATTGATTGCTTTAGTTGGAGTAATGGAGAAAAATTCGCTCCCTGGACCAGATAAATGTAGACTAAATGTACCATTTGATCCCTAGTAAACAGAAACGAAGTCGGTATAATAAGACAAAAAAGGGATTTGATTGCCATTAACCATGAACTTGGCCAAAGAAGAGTCGAAGGAACGAAACAACTGTCCAATTTATTCTAGTCAAATAAAAAAAAACTAGTCTAAAAATAAAACTAACTCAATTTATGTTTGATTTGGGGGAAACAGAGAGCTTTGACTATTCAGTTTCTTTTACCAAATATTTTGCCTGCAGGACCGGAATGAAAACCTCCTACGCACACCTTAGACCTTTTGAACTGTGCTGAAATTTCGAAAATGACCTTGATTTTACTAGGCCCTGCATAAAACTACTTTCACAACGTAAACTTCAGGTCAAAACGGGTACACTGAGTTTAGTGAGTTGTTTTTTTCAAGGCATTTGCCTTTTTTTTTAAAAAATTCTGATAATAAAATACTTTATTTCAATAGAGTAGACTTTTTAATTGCGATTTTAACACTTTTACCTTTTTTATTAGCAATAATTTTCATTGTACTATTTATAATTTCTGTAATAATTATCTTTTTGATACTGACAATTACTGTTTAACATAGTTTTTTATGTTTTTTCTTAAAAATTTGCATTTTTTAAGTTTTTCTAGTTTGCATACACATGGAAGTTATAATTCTTGGACAATAATTCATTATAATGGAAAGCAATGACGCAAAACTACAAGAAAATCATGTTTTCATGCTCAAGTGACCATTTCACAACAATACGCTTTAATATATTTTATTTGTAATTAATTAAAATTCTGCACACACATAGACATGCGTCACATAACTCACTGGAGTATCCTTAGCGTCTCTTCTTGAAAACCAGGGAAAAGATACTTTAGTTCCTCTACCAAATTAAACATTCAAAGCCCCCCTATCCCCCCCCCCCAAAAAAAAATAAAATGAACTTGTGACTCGATCCCTCAGTCTTGGAACAAAATAAGGTAGAACAATCCCACTAAGTTTAGAATTCATCCCCGTTTTAATTAAATACATTCTAAGACCATACTGGCTTTATGTGATGTTCGACCATAACAAGAAAATATAACAAAATTATAATTAAAAAAAAAAACAAGAAAACGAGAGTGATTCTCAGCAAGTGGAAAAAACGAAGCGAAAAGATAAAAAGAGACATTTCGGCAAGGATCTTCACCAAACCTGTCCTCGGTGCTTAATAATAATAATAATAAAATAAAAAAAAAAAAAAAAAAAAAAAAAAAAAAAAAAAACCTTCGAAGTGAACATTAACAAAGCAAAAGAATGCGCTTTTTAAACTAAAGACGGCCTTTTTTTTGTCTTTTCACTTCGTTATTTCCACTGGCTGTAAATCACCATCGTTTTCTTGTTTGTCTTTTCCTAATACGACTGAAAGCCCAAGATAGCCCCTCATGCCCATCGATGAATGGCGAAACTTATCATCTAGAATGTTACCCGCGTGTGCAACACCAGATGCGGTATTATTTTTAGTGCTGAAGTTTAGTGAGCGCTTGGAGTTACGAAAAATTCAAACTTAAATAAGGAAAAAATAAACTGTTGTTAAATTAAAATAGATGTTGATAATAGATTGTTGATAATAAAATAGTCATTATCAGCTTTCCACGCTTTTCCCTTGACAATTCATCTACGGAATACGAACATTATACAAGGCTGATAAAAAAAATTATGTTTAACTTAGAAAAGGCACAAAGAAAATCTCTACCTTCAAAGAACGTGTCGGAGAATTTTGCAAGTATACTGTCTTTTTTTTTTTTTTCAGGATTGAAATATTTCGACTTTTTTAAAGTTACAACATATCTTAGTGGTTAGCATATATACAGTTTTCGTGAAAACAAGAAGCTGTTAAATGGAAGAGCAATAATAAACAAAGAAAAGAAATATATTTCTTAAAATAGATAGCTTGCAAACACCATAGGTAAGGGTGGACATGAGGCGTTCTATGTCTGCATGTATCCTAAATAAACTAAATTTTGTTTTGTAGTACTTTTTGAGCACTGGCAGGTGCATGGGGGAGGGGGAGCCGGAGAAAGGGACTCCACTTCCACCCAAGATTTTTTCTGGTGCTCTCGTTCCGTTTTTTTCCTTTTTCAACTCTTTTTGTAAAAATAGATTTGTTATTTTGGTCAATTATTGGCACCCTTGTCACATTCCCCCCACCCTTAAGATTTTGCTCTAGATCCGCCTTTGTTTTTGAGATCCTTCAATGCTTTTTAATATGTGGATTTTCTTTGGCACATGGAAATAAATCGCCTTGTGAAAGCAAGAATATCGTTACCGCGCTTTTTTAAATTCCGAGAAAAACGCAACTGGAAAAATCAGTTTTTGTGGAGGTGAATGTACTGTAGATAGAAAAACGAATGGAACGCCGATTTAAAGCCGCTAGTAAGGGAAACTTCTTGTTAGAATTTTGGTCCTGTTGAATAAGATTTACTAGGTGAAAATGTCGAACAAAAAACGGATATGACATTTAAGCCCTCCCTTTTTTGCTGCTAAAGTAGTTACGACAAAAGTGCAGAGCTTTTTCGGTTCCTTTTCCTTTTTGTTAAAATTTTTCATCAATACTTTCTCAGGAATAGCCAAGGCTTATCTTAAGGCTCAGACGTGGCGTTTCTACCTTTTTGTACTACTTTGGCCGTTTAAAATGAATTTAATACAAAGTGATTATAATACAACTTCAGAAATTTCGACCACTTGGTAAAAAAAGCAAGGTCTTTACTGACTGCCTTTCTCCTTTCTCATATTTTTTAATGGGGGGAAGGGGGTTGCAGCTTCTTTTTCCGGGAATGCTGTCAGTACAGCAGTGGGTGGGTGGTTGTAGTCTTGATTCATGCTTGCAAAAATACGCTGGTAGTACTCCAGATTTAGAGGAGACTTAAACCTGTAGGCTGATGATCTTTGATTTTTTCCAAAGCCGTATCCAGGGGGGGAGGGGTTACCCGATTTGAACTCCCCCCCCCCCCTGAAATGTTTGTTTGACTCGTAAAAACGTAACAAAATGGACATAAACAAATTTTGTATGAGTTTTGAAGTTTTTGTGTAACACCCCCCTAACAAAAAAAAAATTAGAAACCCCCCCCCCCCCGAACAAAAATCCTGGATGGCCTTCTGATTTTTTCACTAGGAATAACAGGTTTGAAATCCAACAGCTTTGGGACAACAAGAGACTCAACCACTTTTGTGGAAGAAGTGTCTTATCTTGCCTTAAAGTTTACCCCTCCCCAACAATATTTATTTTAGAGACTGATTCGGCAGAAAATGACATTTTGTAACCGACTCTTTTTGAGTAGCCTTGTTTGAGCTGAAATTTTTTAACTTTGTAAAATGGATCATTAGCGTATTTATAGATCTTATAGATCTTGGAGGCCTGCTGAAAATCCAGCACTTTGTTCATTTGTTTTCGTAACTGACCGGAGTTCAATTCTCCGGTCAGTTGCGACAATCTCCGATTTCAAAAAAGTGAAAAATACTCACTTCCGATGCAGCTGAATTTTTGATTTACTCAGCCGGGAGGCGTAGTACAACCAAACGAACTACACCATTAGAAAGCTCGTAAAAAAAATAACTCTAGTAGGGTCCGTAACTCAATTTTGACTAGGGGTGTCAGTTATGACATTCTTGCTTTCACAAGGCAAAATATAGACGGTGCGCGTCAAAAGAATGGAAATCCAAATAGGTATGTAAAACCTTTCTCGTGAGCCCTCTTTGGGCTATTCAGTTGTATTTTTTTTTTTTTTTTTTATATACCCAACTCATTGTTTTAATTTTGAGAAAAAATAATACATACAAGATCACGATCATAAACATGAGCGGAAATGTCACTGATCATGGTTAAGACCAAACCAACTGGAGAATTTTCAACAACTTCGTAAACGTAGTCAGGACTTTCAAAAGTTGGTGTTTCGTCATTCACATCTAATATGATAATTGTAACTTCAATTGTTTCGGTAGATGGTATGGATGACCTTGAAGAGACTTCACTAGCCTAAAAACAGAAATTTTCAAAATACCATAAATATTTTCGATTCGACCCAGGTAAGGCCATGGCTGTTAACCATGTGGTGATTTTGGAAAACGGATCAAACAAAATTTTAGAGGAAAAATAAAACAGAATAAGGTTTAGATACTTTGATTTTAAGGAGATTTTTTTTTTCATTATCTATGTATATATTTTGGAGCTTACAAATACCCAGTAAAGATCAATTGGCAGGGTAGTGGGCTTTTAGCCCACCCCTTGAACAAAAGAAAGAAGTTTTAAAATCAAAGCTTTTTATTACCCCCTCTTAATTTCCAGTAATTTTCATATAGCCGAACTGCTTCCTCCCCCCTTCAGAAAAATTATTGATCAATCCAAGGCTGAGCAGAAAACTGATATTACTAGTTCAGCTTAATACAATTAGCCATTACTATGACATTGCTGATATGTCCTTTTGATAACCTGTATGTTCACATACTTCTTGAAATTTTCATTTCAATGCTCTTAGCCCTACAGACAGTTGCAATAGAAGTAGTAGTAGTAAATGTAGCAATAATAGTAGTATTAGCAGTAGTGTGCACATATTGCCTTTTGGTGAGATGATTTTCCCCTTTAACGATTCTCTGAAAGTTTCAACTTAATATCCAAATCAATTCTTGAGACACAATATTTTGACAATGTGCATACACATAGCATCTTTTGATTTAGTTCAAATTTCCCCTTAATGCTGTAAATGGAGTAGTGTGGTAGTAGTAGTGGTGATAGTTGTCGTAGTATTGACGGCATGCAAATATTGCCTTTTTGATCATCTCCCTTATCATTTCCTAAATTTCCAAATTAATATATTCAGTTATTCCTGTGTTGTACCCTTTTGACAATCCGTATGCACATAACGTGTTTTGATTTAGTTCAACAATCCCGACACTCCCCTCGACATGCTCTGAAATGTTCACCTGAATACCCTTCGTCCTTTTGGAAAGTAAAGTTCAAACATGTATACCTTTCTCAATAACGTATACTATGTGTAAACAATGAACGAATTGCCTAACTTACAGCCCTTGTCTTGGGGACTGTAGGTGGGGGGGGGTTGAAATCCCCAATACTGGACCTTTCAACAATGCTGAACAAAATAGCTCGCTTAAAATTTCATTCGGATATGTTCTGGGGGAAAGATAGGCTTGGGGGGGGGATTGGGGGGGGGAAGATAGGCTGTTGTCCCTGCATTCGCTTTTGAATCTTAAAAAGGGCACTAAAACTTCCGACTTCCAATCAAATGAGTTCCATTCGACCCAACGTTCACTTGGTCAGTTGAACATCCCTCTCATCAAGTCCTGGAGGTTTCAACTTAATACAATTAGCCATTACTATGAAATTGCTGATATGTCCTTTTGAATAACCTGTATGTTCAAATACTTCTTGAAATTTTCATCTCAATGCTCTTAGCCCTACAAGTAGTTGCAATGGAAGTAGTAGTAGTAAATGAAGCAATAACAGTAGTATCAGTAGTAGTGTTCACATATTGCCTTTTGGTGAGATGATCTTCCCTTTTAAGTATTCTCTGAAAGTTTCAACTTAATACCCAAATCAATTCTTAAGATACGCTATTTTGACAATCTGCATGCAGATAGCGTCTTTCGGTTTAGTTTAAATTTCTCCTTAATACTGTAAATGGAGTAGTGTGGTAGTAGTAGTGGTAGTAGTTGTAGTAATATTGATAGCATGCAAATAATGCCTTTCTGATCATCTCCCTTATCATTTCCTGGATTTTCCAAATTAATATACTCACTTATTCCTGTGTTGTACCCTTGTGACAATCCGTATACATACAACGTGTTTTGATTTAGTTCAACACTCCCCTCAACATTCTCTGAAAAGCTCACCTGAATACCCCTCGTCTTCTTGGAAAGTAACGTTCAAACACAACGAATTACCTAACTTACAGCCCTTGTCATGAGGACTGTGGGGAGGTTGATATACCTGACAGGCCTACTGGACCTTTCAACAATACTGAATAAAATAGCTCTCTTAAAATTTCGATTGGATATGTTTTGGGGAATGATAGGCTTTGGGGGGGGGGGAGCTGACGTCCCTCCATTCACTTTTGACTGTTAAAAAGGGCACTAAAACTTCCGGTATTCCTATCAAATTAGCTCTATCTGATCCAAAGTTTATACAACTAACCATTCCATAAAAACCTTATATGCCCTGGGTATAACTTATAACCCTTGTCCATGGGCTCTGGGGGGTTGTGTCCACCCTAAAGACGTTATTATATGGTTTTTGGACTATTGGTAACAAAATGGCTATCTCACAATTTCAATTGAATGTATTTTTATATAAGAGGATGTCAGGGAGGGGGGCTAGTTGCCCTCCATCATGTTTGACTTTTAAAAGGGAACCAGAACTAGGCTATATATTTCAAATCAAATGAGCCTCTTCTAAAGTTCGCACGATCACCCCTTCCATAAGAACCTTACATAACCCTGAGGCATAACTTACAACCTTTAATCCCAGACTCCGTGGGATTCTGTCCACCACAAAGGCCTAATTATATGATCTTTGGACTATTTTTGAATAAATGGCTATCTCAAAATTTTTATCGGATGCATTTGTGGAAAATAAAACGCAGAGAGGGGGTTTCCCCCAATCACTTTGACTCTGATTTCCAATCAAATGAGCCCCCTCCAGAGTTTATACGACCACCCTTTCCATAAGAACATTATATGCTCTCGGGGCAAAACTTGAATCTGAAAAAGACTTTGAATCTGAAAAAGAGTACTAGAACTTCTGATTAACAATCCAGTGAATCCATCCGAAACTTATACGACCACACTTTCTATAAAAAAAACCTTATATGCCCCTAGGACATAACTTACAACCCTTGTCCCGAGAGCTGCGAGGAGGTTGTCATCCTTAAAGACATAATTTCCGGACCTTTTAACTACGCTGAACAAAATTACAATGTCAAAAATTTTGATTGGATGTGTTTGAAGAAATGGTGAGCGCGTGAGGGGGTTTAGTTCTCCTCCAATCAATTTTGACTATATGAAAGGGGCACTAGCCCCTTCAATTTTCAATCGAACGAGCCTTTTTTGAAGTTTATACGAAAACAAATGACCATCTCAAAATTTCTATAAGTTGTATTTCGGGAAAATACGAGGTGTGGGGGGGGGGGAGGTGGTATCCACCCTACGATCACTCTGAATCTTAAAAAGGGCAATAGAACTTATGATTGTCAATCCAATGAGCCCCCCTCCGAAGTTTATACGATCATCCTTTTTATATAAACCTTATATACTCCTAAGGCGTAACTTACAACCTTTACCCTGAGGGCTGTGGGGGGGATGTCATCCTCAAAAACACTTGGCCCTTTCAATTTCCAATCGAATAAGCTCTTTTCTAAGTTTCTACGACAACTTCTTCGAAACGAAATGCCCTGGTCTAAAACTAAATAACCAGTGACAATTTGCAAACACGGAAGAATAGAAATTTAATTTTCTTCCTTTCAGATAGTGCGAAAAAACTACATAAAGGGACCAAGAAGAAGATATGTAGGGCAAAAGTGATTTCAAATATACCCAGGGTTATTTGTGAGACTGACCTTTAACTCGAACAAGCAGCCCGTACGATTTTCTAAAGTTTTCTTTCAACCCTTATCATGGGCGTAGGCAGCATCTTGTCTGGGGGGGGGGGCAGCCGATTCTGTGATGGAGGAGGGGGGATCTGAAGTTATATCAGTAGTTCACGAAACCTCACATCACCAGCAAGTTCTATCTCGAAATCTTTATTGATCAATAAGGACCAAAAATCAAAATTTATAAGCTTCAGCAAATAATCTTCTTCCTACTTCCTACATTAATCTTCTTCTTACAGCATTAATCCTACTTCCAATTTCCAGAAACCATAAATACTATAAAAGCGATTTGACAAAAAATGGGCGATTTTAAATATCAAAAATGATATATCTATACGCCTATATCGGATCAAAAATCAATATTGAATATCGAAACGTAGATATCGATATTGGAACGATATTTTAAAATTTCTGCTCATTTCTAGTTTTTTTAACCATCTAATAATGAACATCCAACAGCAAAATTCAACATACAAAAAGTTCTCGTTAATATCTTGTGTAAATTCAAAGTTCTAGGGAGGGGGCTTCCCCCATCTCTCCTAGACCTATGACCCTGATACAACACGTGTTTTAGTAGTTTTAACAGTTGAGCCACACGGGAGACCTAAATGTTTCAGAGGAGAAGATGCGGAAACAGTTGCTGGGCCAACATTGGTAGTTGTGGGAGGTTGCTGAGACGAACCGTAGACGAGAATTGATCGCTCGCTAAATTTCATAACAGACCTCACAGAAAAGGGTTTATTGAACTTCTCAACAGAGAACGAATAGCCTGTGAATGAATAACGAATTAAACGCGTTTGAAATATCGATCACACACACATACAGATTCTTTTTCATCATCCAACAGCAGTAAAAAAATAGCAAAAAAAAGTTGCGTGTGCGTTTTATACGCCCAAGCCTTCGTGGAATCCGAACTGGTTGTCTCCATGGCCGCACCTTGTGTCGATTTCTTGGAAGATTTAGCTTTTCAAAAAACTAACCGATAATGGATCAAATGGTAATTGTTATAGACGATTCACAAACCTTCAGGTTTCCGCCCTTTTTAAGACACAGAAAACAAGACCTTTCAAAAGGGCAATTGGAACATATTGCTGAGCTATACAAGCATGAAATAATAGTGACATCTTATTGCATAAGATGTGGGGTAGAGGAAAGGAGGTGCTCAGTTTGTACCCGATTCGTATCCTGGGGTTTCACCAGGTTTCATAAGACCGATTTGGATCTGGCGAACAGAAAGCATAACAATGACGAAGTTCTTCTGGTGGTCGAGTTTTGACGTATCATCCTCTGATCAGCTATGTTTCTGTGTCCCTCTTTTGACCCTTGTCGAAGGCACTGATACAGAACAAGCGACCTTAAGAGCATGCTTCAACTCGTCAAGAAGCAATCAAGGTCTGGGGGTTCCCTTTCAGTGAAGTAGACAGAAGATGAAAAGGGATTTAATTTTCATGAGCAAAGAATCAAGTGTATACTGAGAGAACGATGAATCCTTGTTCCCATGAGTACTTTCGTAAACCAACAAGTTTGTTGGTGAAAGTTACATTTCCTATGGTACTCTTGTAAACCGATTGGGTTTTGTTTTATTTAATGAAGGTGACATGTTAATGGTGATCTTGAGATGTAGATGGTCGCTTCACAGGATGACGTCTGAGACGATATTAGTGGTAGCTAGAAGCTCCGGATGATCAGACGAGAAAGAATCGAGGTTCGAAGCTGACCCAGAATTGGTGCTTTTTCGCTTCTACTCAAGTCGATTTTTTACTCGTCTGGATTGTTCCACAGTTTGAATATTTTGTGCCTACTTTGCACACTTGGACTAGCTATGATTGCCCGCACATCTACTACACTTGGTCGGGTTTAAACACTCCCGAGCAAAATGTTCGAATCCATGGCAGTTGAGATGCCCCTTGGTTTTTTCAGTCGGTAGAGTAACATAAAAAAAAGAATGCATTGTTAAGGTCTTAAAACACCAGTCTTACTTGAATCATCAGCCTTTAAACATCAGCTTTACAACTCTTAAATTTTCGGAGCGTGCCGCAGAAATTACACTTGCAACGAGGACAAAAATTTGAGAAACATCAAAATCAGTGTTCTGTTTTAATATTACCTGCGTACTAGGTTTTTATAATCTTAATCCGAATTTTCGTACTGCTAGCACTGCCGTAGCTGCATCGTCTGCATAAAAGAACTAAACACATTTATCTATAGAACTAAACATTTTCAAACTGTTAGTGGTAACGAACTGTAAGTAAGGAGCGATTCGGCTCATTAGCAACCGAAACTCTGAAACCGAAATTTTAATATCTTAGGTACATTAAAAAAATCAACTTATTATTCCGATTCCAAATATAACCCATCAAAAGTTACGAGCCTGAGATTTATGCTGGACTTTCAAAAAAGGGGAAAACGCACCTTAAACGTCAAGAAATCTTAATAAAAATGACACCATCAGATTCAGCGTGTCAGAGAACCTTGTTGCAGAAGTTCTTAGCTCCTTTATAAAAAAATGTGGAAATTCGCATTTTTTGCCAGAATAAAGATTACAGAATACAGATGCGTTTTTTTTTTGTTTTTTTTTTTCTCCAGGGATGATTGTATAGAAATAGTGGTCCTAGAAGACCGAGAGAGGGCGTATTCGAACGAAAATTAAAGCTTCTAGTGCCCTGATTAAGTGACCAAAAAGATTGGAGGGCAACTAGTCCCCCTCTCACCCGGCTGTTTTTCTCAAAGTTGTCCGATCAAAATTCTGAGGTAGTCATTTTGTTCAGCATATTTGAAACATCCAACAACTATGTCTTTAAGGGTAACATGACGCCCACGGCCCGTAGGGAAAGACCTGTAAGTTATGAAATTTACCCATTGTTTTGTTATTTTTGTCATAAAACCGACGTTTTTTTTCATTTTTGTCAAAATAACAACCCTGTCGTTGTTTTGTTATTAGTATTTGTTATTCGTATGTATAGGTATACAGACATTTTTTGGGGGATATTTTGTGCTTGGGGTGGGTTTACATAGGGAGACTTTACCGTGGGAAGGGAAATTCCCGGCGGTGAACACTCCAGGGGAATTTTTACAAGGGAAAATTTGGCGGAATTCCTATAGGAAATTCTTTTTATTTGTCTTACTTTCTCTTTTCAAACTCAATTTTGCATGCGGAGATTTTCCGGGGGAATTATCGGGAAGCTATTTTCAGCATGTTTGGATTTCTGGGGAGAAAATATCCATGAAAGGTATGATTTCCAAATTATCGGGAGAAGGATTAGAAATTAAAGCCTTTTTCAAATGAAAGTGTGCTAAGGAGAATTCTTCAGACTGAATTGTCCGCAAGAAATTTTACGGAGGTGGGAATTTTCAGTGAGGATGGAATTGCCTGGGGGCGGGGGATTTCATAGGATGGAATTGCCTGGGGGCAGGGAAGTCCTCGAGGGGGGGGGGGTATTTTAGGTGGGAGGAAGTTTCCACGGAGGAGTTTCCCGTGAGGGGAGGGAATTCTTTATGAAGGCTGATCCAAATTTACCGGCTTTATTTGAAAAACAACCAGAAATTATAAATAAGAAAACAAGTTTTTCCAACTGAGAGTAAGGAGCAACAAAAAAAAATAATAAACCGTGTTCATTTAATGATGAGACATACCCAACCAACTTTGCCACAGTTCTTGCACTGTCAGTGCTGATATCTATTCAGAAAGGATCATAAAAGGTGCGTCCAACATCCCTCCGAATCCACTTATTTCTTATAAATACGATCCTTCTTATTTATATTTCTTAAACGTGCGAATTTTTTTTCTTTGAAAAAGAAAAAAAGAACAGCCTGTAAAGATATCGCAACAGCACAATTCCTCAACATGGCATTTTTCCTATCCGTATTTACCACTGAACTTCCACCATCGGTGCTGCTATCTATTAGAAAAAGATCATAAAGTATCCTTCGACAATTCTAAAAGTCGACTTTTTGATATTGATATCAATAAAGAATATTGATATTGTTTTTAAAATACAAAGTGACCCTTTTATTTTCCTTTTACGTCTTTAAAACTCTTTTAAGAACCAGCCGCAAAAAAAAAAGAAAAACGAAAAACAGCAACAACAAACCTCTATAGTTATCATAACAGCGCCATTCCTCAACATAGCACTTTCCCTATCCAGATTTGTCATTGTGCTGACAACACCAGTGCTGCTGTCTATCCTAAAAAGGTTAAGAGTGTCTCCAAGAATTCTATACTGAATCGGATTGTCAACCCCTCGGTCACCATCAATAGCTTTAGCTGTCAATATAGGCGTATTTATTAGGATGTCCTCAGTAATGCGTGTTACAGCTGGTACACCAATAAAAACAGGGCTTTTATCTTCTTCATCAATAACACGAACGAAAATAGTTACTGTGGAATTATTTATCTGAAAAAAAAAGAATATATAGAATTGAAAACATAATTTTTGAAAAAACGCTTAAAAAATACAAATTCAAAGATTAGTTCGGCTGCACTAATTCAAAAGTTTATGTCACGAATTATACATTTTTTCAAGAGAGCAAAAAAAAAAACTGTTCAATAAGTTTTGAGTGTTTCGAGTTTTATTGCTGAACATTCGTTTTCCCAAGGAAGAATTTTATAGAACCTTCAAGACAAGACAAATAATTTGATTTTTTCGAAATTTCCGAAATCTGAAAATTTCGAAAATCCGAAAATCATTTCAGAAAATGATTTTTCTGAAATCCAAAATTTCAGCTTTTTCTGCCACTCAAAACAGAATACAATAAATCTTGGTAAACAAGAAACTCATAGAAATTTGTCATTAAGAGTATTCCGCTTAAAAGGGGAAGTTATTAATACCCCATGGACAAAAAGTGTCAAACAACTCCGTTTGAATTACAGCATCCAAAATACCCAAAATAAATGCGACTTTAGCACCTAATTATTACAATTTTAGGATTTAAATTTTGCAATATAGCATAAAAGCTGAGAGATGTGCTTTGGGTTTTTCAATCGTTATTCAAAAGATTCAAGGTTCATTTTATAGAAACAGCTTTCAAAATTTGTTTCTAGACTGCGAGTAAATTACGCTATTTTTTACAATAGCGAGTCAACAAACTACAAACTGACAAAAAAGGGAACCAAAAACTTTGTAAAATAATTGGTGCCGCATCTGAACAGTTCGATTTTATTCTTGATTCAGGTAGGCAGAAGTTTCCTTTTACAAAGGAATGGCAGCAAAGAACGATGCTTCTGACTCGTGAGTAGTGAGTTTCCGAACTTGAGGATAAGTTCGTATCTGTGCTAATGGAGAAGGCATTTTAAGCGACTGAGAGCGGACTCATAAAACACATAATCTGCACGTACCACCTAGTATTATTTTTGCAGCACGTTCCTGCACAGTTTCAATGTCACTACCGAGATATTCTGTATTGTGCACTCGAGAGCCCCAGACCGGACATGCTTACTCGAACAATGGCCGCACATAACACAGATATGCCAGTCTGAGCTGCATTGTAGAAAAACCCAGGTGCCACTGAGTAACCAACGATCTTAGGCTGTCTTTACTAGGCTTGCAACATGTGAAAAGTGATACTGAGTATAAATGCGGTTGGGATAACTGGGTACCATGGTTCAGGAAAGATTATTCCCATGACGTCAGGTTATACCATGGCGTCAGTTTATACAATGACGTCAGGTTACACCATGACGAACATTTATTTCTATATGGACGGTTTTTATCCAGCCTTCTAGCCATGGACGGTTTTTATCCAAAAAATTTTGATTTCAAATGCTTGAGATTCCTATTATTTCTGCTTAAATATATTAA
>NC_142812.1:46066235-46093735 GCF_049724085.1 Artemia sp. Qi Xiang Cuo
TCAACCCAACTTTTTGGATATCTCTCACTATGACTCTGTTTGTGTGTCGTGTCTGTGCGTGTCTCGTTTCTATGTGTGTGTCATCTCTGTGGGTGTGTTGTCTAAAAAACCAGTCTGGTTGAAAATGTGGAGTTTTCGTACTGCTCACTTTTTGCAATGTGTAGGAACCCGCGGGGAATCCCTGCTCGTTTGGAAAGGTGCCAAGGAAAGGCATGCAAATAGCATGTAGTTTAAAAACGTGTTTAATCACGTTTCTTGAATGATTCAAAATGAACTTTGAAAAATCAAGAAAATGTAACTGTGACAGGGTAAACCATAAGCAAACACTACTGAAATATTCCAACTCTTGCATTTCAACGAAAGAAATTCAAAATGAACTTTGAAAAATCAAGAAAATGTAACTGTGACAAGGTAAACCACTACCAAACACTACTGAAATATTCCAACTTTTGCATTTCAACGAAAGAAATTCAAAATCAACTTTGAAAAATCAAGAAAAATTAACTGTGACAATTTAAACCACAACCAAACACTAATGAAATATGCCAACAATGGAATAACAATTAAAGAAATAAAAATTGAACTTGGAAAAATCAAGATAATGTAACTGTGACAAGGTAAACCACAACCAAACACTACTGAAATATTCCAACTCTTGCATTTCAACGAAAGAAATTCAAAATGAACTTTGAAAAATCAAGAAAATGTAACTGTGACAAGGTAAACCACAACCAAACACTACTGAAATATTCCAACTCTTGCATTTCAACGAAAGAAATTCAAAATGAACTTTGAAAAATCAAGAAAATGTAACTGTGACAAGGTAAACCACAACCAAACACTACTGAAATATTCCAACTCTTGCATTTCAACGAAAGAAATTCAAAATGAACTTTGAAAAATCAAGAAAATGTAACTGTGACAAGGTAAACCACAACCAAACACTACTGAAATATTCCAACTCTTGCATTTCAACGAAAGAAATTCAAAATGAACTTTGAAAAATCAAGAAAATGTAACTGTGACAAGGTAAACCACAACCAAACACTACTGAAATATTCCAACTCTTGCATTTCAACGAAAGAAATTCAAAATGAACTTTGAAAAATCAAGAAAATGTAACTGTGACAAGGTAAACCACAACCAAACACTACTGAAATATTCCAACTCTTGCATTTCAACGAAAGAAATTCAAAATGAACTTTGAAAAATCAAGAAAATGTAACTGTGACAAGGTAAACCACAACCAAACACTACTGAAATATTCCAACTCTTGCATTTCAACGAAAGAAATTCAAAATGAACTTTGAAAAATCAAGAAAATGTAACTGTGACAAGGTAAACCACAACCAAACACTACTGAAATATTCCAACTCTTGCATTTCAACGAAAGAAATTCAAAATGAACTTTGAAAAATCAAGAAAATGTAACTGTGACAAGGTAAACCACAACCAAACACTACTGAAATATTCCAACTCTTGCATTTCAGCGAAAGAAATTCAAAATGAACTTTGAAAAATCAAGAAAATGTAACTGTGACAAGGTAAACCACAACCAAACACTACTGAAATATTCCAACTCTTGCATTTCAACGAAAGAAATTCAAAATGAACTTTGAAAAATCAAGAAAATGTAACTGTGACAAGGTAAACCACAACCAAACACTACTGAAATATTCCAACTCTTGCATTTCAACGAAAGAAATTCAAAATGAACTTTGAAAAATCAAGAAAATGTAACTGGGACCAGGTAAACCACAACCAAAAACTACGTAACTAGTCCAACTCTTGCTTGTCAAGGAAAGAAATTCACAATTAACTTTGAAAAATAAAGAAAATGTAACTGTGACAAGGTAAACCACAACCAAACACTACTGAACTATTCCAACTCTTGCATTTCAGCGAAAGAAATTCAAAATGAACTTTGAAAAATCAAGAAAATGTAACTGTGACAAGGTAAACCACAACCAAACACTACTGAAATATTCCAACTCTTGCATTTCAACGAAAGAAATTCAAAATGAACTTTGAAAAATCAAGAAAATGTAACTGTGACAAGGTAAACCACAACCAAACACTACTGAAATATTCCAACTCTTGCATTTCAAAGAAAGAAAATTCAAAATGAACTTTGAAAAATCAAGAAAATGTAACTGTGACAAGGTAAACCACAACCAAACACTACTGAAATATTCCAACTCTTGCATTTCAACGAAAGAAATTCAAAATCAACTTAGAAAAATAAAGAAAAAGTAACTGTTAAAATGAACACCACATCAAAACACTACTGAAATAATCCAACTCATGCAGTTCAACGAAAGAAATTCAAAATGAACTTTGAAAAATCAAGAAAATGTAACTGTGACAAGGTAAACCACAACCAAACACTACTGAAATATTCCAACTCTTGCATTTCAACGAAAGAAATTCAAAATGAACTTTGAAAAATCAAGAAAATGTAACTGTGACAAGGTAAACCACAACCAAACACTACTGAAATATTCCAACTCTTGCATTTCAGCGAAAGAAATTCAAAATGAACTTTGAAAAATCAAGAAAATGTAACTGTGACAAGGTAAACCACAACCAAACACTACTGAAATATTCCAACTCTTGCATTTCAACGAAAGAAATTCAAAATGAACTTTGAAAAATCAAGAAAATGTAACTGTGACAAGGTAAACCACAACCAAACACTACTGAAATATTCCAACTCTTGCATTTCAACGAAAGAAATTCAAAATGAACTTTGAAAAATCAATAAAATGTAACTGTGACAAGGTAAACCAAAACCAAACACTACTGAACTATTCCAACTCTTGCATTTGAGTGAAAGAAATTCAAAATGAACTTTGAAAAATCAAGAAAATGTAACTGTGACAAGGTAAACCACAACCAAACACTACTGAAATATTCAAACTCTTGCATTTCAACGAAAGAAATTCAAAATGAACTTTGAAAAATCAAGAAAATGTAACTGTGACAAGGTAAACCACAACCAAACACTACTGAAATATTCCATCTCTTACATTTCATCGAAATAAATTCAATATTAACTTTGTTAAATCAAGAACTTTTAACTGTGACAAGGTAAACCACAACCAAACACTACTGAAATATTCCAACTCTTGCATTTCAACGAAATAAATTCAAAATGAACTTTGAAAAATCAAGAAAATGTAACTGTGACAAGGTAAAACTGAGTCTCTCAATCCCCGTAAAGCTCTTTTAAAAGATGCAAAAACTACTTATTTAACACAAAAAATTTCGTTTTTAATGACCACCAAGTAAAGAACAACCACACGGAATCAGGCAACCGAGTCTCTCAAATCCATTAAAGCTATTTTAAAAGATACAAAAACTTCTTATTTAACAAAAATATTTATTTTTTAATTCTCAACAAGTAAAGAAAAAACACACGGAATCCGGCAACTGAGTCTCTCAATCCCCTTTAAGCTCTTTTAAAAGATACAAAAACTACTTATTTAACACAAATATTTCGTTTTTAATGACAACCAAGTAAAGGAAAACCACACGGAATCCGGCAACTGAGTCTCTCAATCCCCGTACAGGTCTTTTAAAATATACAAAAACTACTTATTTAACACAAAAATTTCGTTTTTAATGACCATCAAGTAAAGAAAAACCACACGGAATCCGGCAACTGAGTCTCTCAATCCCCGTAAAGCTCTTTTAAAAGATACAAAAACTACTTATTTAACACAAAAATTTCGTTTTTAATGACCACCAATTAAAGGAAAACCACACGTAATTAGGAAACTTAGTCTCTCAAACCCTTTAAAGCTCTTTTAAAATATACAAAAACTACTTATTTAACACAAAAATTTCGTTTTTAATGACCACCAAGTAAAGAAAAACCACACGGAATCCGGCAACTGAGTCTCTCAATCCCCTTAAAGCTCTTTTAAAATATACAAAAACTAATTATTTAAGAAACAAAAATGTCGTTTTTAATGACTACCAAGTAAAGAAAAACCACATGGAATCCGGCAACTGAGTCTCTCAATCCCCGTAAAGCTCTTTTAAAAGATACAAAAAAACTAATTATTTAACAAAATAATTTCGTTTTTAATTACCAAAAATAGAATGAAAATCACTATGAATCCGGCAACCGAGTCTATATAACACATTAACGCTCTATTAAAAGATACAAAAAATCAGTTTTTAAAACGCAAAATTCTAATTTATAGAACATAACGTAAAGAAAAATCACACGGAATCAGGCAACTGAGTCTCTCAAACCCTGTAAAGCTCTTTTAAAAGATACAACAAATGACCACCAAGTAGAAAAAAATCACATGGAATCCGGCAACTGAGTCTCTCAATCCCCGTAAAGCTCTTTTAAAAGATACAAAAACTACTTATTTAACACAAAAATTTCGTTTTTAATGACCATCAAGTAAAGAAAAATCACACGGAATTAGGCAACTGAGTCTCTCAAACCCTGTAAAGCTCTTTTAAAAGATACAAAAACTACTTATTTAACACAAAAATTTCTTTTTTAATGACCATCAAGTAAAGAAAAATCACACAGAATTAGGCAACTGAGTCTCTCAAACCCTGTAAAGCTCTTTTAAAATATACAAAAACTAATTAATTAAAACAAAAATAACTTTATAAATTAACATAAAGTAAAGGAAAAACACACTGAATTAGGCAACTGAGTCTCTCAAACCCCTTAAAGCTCTTTTAAAAGATAAAAAAACTACTTATTTAACACAAAAATTTACTTTTTAATGACCATCAAGTAAAGAAAAATCACACGGAATTAGGCAACTGAGTCTCTCAAACCTCTCAAAGCTCTTTTAAAAGATACAAAAACTACTTATTTAACAAAAAAATTTCGTTTTTAATGACCATCAAGTAAAGAAAAATCACACGTAATTAGGCAACTGAGTCTCTCAAGCCTCTTAAAGCTCTTTTAAAAGATTATAAGAACTACTTATATTAACACAAAATAAAAGCAAGCAAATAGCACTGGAATTCCTATACACGCAAGCAAATAACTGAGTTATTTTTACGTCACAATGTTTCAACTTAAAATCTTTCTAATTATAGCATCCCATTTCTCATACTTTAATTACCTGTTACGCTTTCTTAACCATCGGAAGTTTAACCAACGTAAATTAAGTTATAGACAATACTGGTTTAATCTCTTGACAAAGAGTGTAATGACCTGTTTACCTACCAGAAAAACCTGTTTGGTACGGGGGCGTTGTAGAATAACATGATATTTCCTATATGTCTGTTAGAATAACATGATATCTGCTATATGTCTGCGCAAATCCAGACGAGCAACTCTACTCATATCCAGTATTCATATACTGGAAAATTAAGTTTTAATGTCGCTCCTTACTTTCAGTTTAAAAAACTTGTTTTTTATTTGATTTCTGATTGTTTTTAAACAAAAAAAAATTAAAAAATTGTCAGGGGAAAAATTGTTGTTTGAATTTTATATACGAACGTTTTTATTAGTAATAAATATACGTAACTTACGAATTAACTTACGTAACGAACTTCTATATTTATATATTTTTAATACGTATATTAGGGGGTTTGCCCCTTAGTCAATACCTTGCTCTTTAAGCTAAAGTTCGAATTTTGTTCCAATTCTTTAAAAATGACCCCTTAATCAAAAAGGCCGTTAATTAGAATAAATAGCTCTTATGAAATTACTAAAAAATCTTTGGCTTAAAGAGCGAGGCATTGAATAGAAGGTGAACCCAATCATATAGCTAATATTTTTTTGTTCGTTTTAAGTTTTGATGTTGCTCCTTACTTTCAGTTGAAGAACTTGTTTTTTTTATATTTAATTTCTGATTTTTTAAAAATAATGAAGGGAAATCCGGCGCCCCCTTCATAGCAATGTCGCTTCCCCCATGAAAACTTCCTTCATGAAAACATCCTCCCAGATAACCCCTGACCCCCCCCACCCCCACGACCAGAAAAATTCCCCCTGAAAACGTCTGGATACTTCCCAATAACCAATACTATATGTTAACATCGGGTAAAGTTCATAACTTTCAGCCCTCACCCTGGGGGCTTTGAGGGATTAAGTCATCCTAAAAGACATAGTTATCATATTTCCGACCATACTGAACAAAATGGATATCTCAAAATTTGGATCGGGTGACTTTGGGAAAAAATCGACCGTGGGAGGGGGCCTCGTTGCCCTCCAATTTTTTGGTCACTTAAAAAGGGCAATAGAACTTTTAATTTCCGTTCCAATGAGCCCTCTTACGATATTCTAGGACTACTGGGTCGATACGATCACCCCTGGAAAAAAGAAAGAAAAAAACCAAATAAACACGCATCCGTGATCTTTCTTCTGGCAAAAAAGGAAAATTTCACATTTTTGTAGATAGGAGCTTGAAACCTCTACAGTAGAGTTCTCTGATACGCTGAATAGGATCAAAATTCCGTTTTTTAGAGTTTCGTTTACCATTGAGCCGGGTCGCTCCTTACCTACAGTTCGTTACCACGAACTGTTTGAAAAGCTCTTTTAAATGATACAAGAATTATTTATTTAACAGAACATCTTAGTTTTTGAATGAACGCGGAGCAAAAAAAAATTCCTAAACGGAATCAGGGAAAAGAATTTCTCAAACCCCATAAAGCTCTTTTAAAGGATTAAGTAAAAAAACTTTTTCCACAAAATAAGTTTTTCAAAGAAAAGTAAAGAACTCCATTAAACAAAAAATAAGCAAAAATAAAATCAAATAATCTCAAGCACGAAACTACCAAAACAAACTTTGCAATTTACTGAAAAAAATATAAATGTTTTTACTTTTATAACTTTAATAAATGAAATAATTTTAACATTATGATTATTAAATATCAGTATATGTGTATTAAACTGACAATGCACACTCATTTGTATTTTTTCAGTAAAGTGCAAATTTTCTTCTGGCCTTGGAAAAGCATAGGGGTTTTGTGCCCAACCTACGTTAATTTCTGCTCGTTTTGAGTTTTACTCGGTTATTTATTGTAATTTCTGTTCGTTTTGGGTTTCATTTATTTATCTATGCTGATTTATGGTAGTTTCGAGGTTGGTAGATTGTTTGATTTTATTTTTGCTCATTTTTTGTTTAATGGAGTTATTTTGTGGAAAAAGTTTTTTTAATTAATTTCTGTTCGTTTTATATTGACATAGTCTTTTCAGGGAAAAAGAAAATAACACTGTAAATCTTTTCATTTTTTAAGACTTTATAGTTTGGCCTGCTATTTTAATGCTGGAGAAAATTTTTCAGCAATTTTTAACAACATACACATTTTAAAAATCTGGACACAAATAGTGCTGTTTAACTTAGTTTCATGCCTCCTCTAGTTGACCTGAAATGGAAAACTTGATACCATTCGCAAAAAAATCTGTTTACTCTCTTTGATAGCTTGGATACACTTACACTGTTTTGATTTGGTTGAATTTTAAGATCAGAAGCAGCCGCGAAATTTTGAACATTATACCATATAGAGTATATAGAGATATAGAGATACACCACAACCAAACACTACTGAAATATTCCAACTCTTGCATTTCAAAGAAAAAAATTCAAAATGAACTTTGAAAAATCAAGAAAATGTAACTGTGACAAGGTAAACCACAACCAAACACTACTGAAATATTCCAACTCTTGCATTTCAACGAAAGAAATTCAAAATGAACTTTGAAAAATCAAGAAAATGTAACTGTGACAAGGTAAACCACAACCAAACACTACTGAAATATTCCAACTCTTGCATTTCAACGAAAGAAATTCAAAATGAACTTTGAAAAATCAATAAAATGTAACTGTGACAAGGTAAACCACAACCAAACACTACTGAAATATTCCAACTCTTGCATTTCAACTAAATAAATTCAAAATGAACTTTGAAAAATCAAAAAAATGTAACTGTGACAAGGTAAACCATAACCAAACACTACTGAAATATTCCAAGTCTTGCATTTCAACGAAAGAAATTCAAAATGAACTTTGAAAAATCAAGTAAATAAAATTTTGACAAGGTAAACCATAACCAAACACTACTGAAATATTCCAACTCTTGCATTTCAATGAAAGAAATTCAAAATGAACTTTGAAAAATCAAGAAAATGTAACTGTGACAAGGTAAACCACAACCAAACACTACTGAAATATTCCAACTCTTGCATTTCAACGAAAGAAATTCAAAATGAACTTTGAAAAATCAAGAAAATGTAACTGTGACAAGGTAAACCATAACCAAACACTACTGAAATATTCCAACTCTTGCATTTCAACGAAAGAAATTCAAAATGAACTTTGAAAAATCAAGAAAATGTAACTGTGACAAGGTAAACCACAACCAAACACTACTGAAATATTCCAACTCTTGCATTTCAATGAAAGAAATTCAAAATGAACTTTGAAAAATCAAGAAAATGTAACTGTGACAAGGTAAACCACAACCAAACACTACTGAAATATTCCAACTCTTGCATTTCAGCGAAAGAAATTCAAAATGAACTTTGAAAAATCAAGAAAATGTAACTGTGACAAGGTAAACCACAACCAAACACTACTGAAATATTCCAACTCTTGCATTTCAACGAAAGAAATTCAAAATGAACTTTGAAAAATCAAGAAAATGTAACTGTGACAAGGTAAACCACAACCAAACACTACTGAAATATTCCAACTCTTGCATTTCAACGAAAGAAATTCAAAATGAACTTTGAAAAATCAAGAAAATGTAACTGTGACAAGGTAAACCACAACCAAACACTACTGAACTATTCCAACTCTTGCATTTGAGTGAAAGAAATTCAAAATGAACTTTGAAAAATAAAGAAAATGTAACTGTGACAAGGTAAACCACAACCAAACACTACTGAACTATTCCAAATCTTGCATTTCAGCGAAAGAAATTCAAAATGAACTTTGAAAAAATCAAGAAAATGTAACTGTGACAAGGTAAACCACAACCACACACTACTGAAATATTCCAACTCTTCCATTTCATCGAAAGAAATTCAAAATTAACTTTGAAAAATCAAGAAAATGTAACTGTGACAAGGTAAACCACAACCAAACACTACTGAAATATTCCAATTCTTGCATTTCAACGAAAGAAAATTAAAAATGAACTTTGAAAAATCAAGAAAATGTAATTGTGACAAGGTAAACCACAACAAAACAATACTTAAATATACCACATATTGAATTAAAAATAAAGAATTAATAACGAATAAAAGAATTAACAATAAAATGTTTCTTTCAAATGGAAAAACACAACCAAACATTACTGAAATATTCCAACTCTTGAATGTCAGCGAAAGAAATTCAAATGAACTTTGAAAAATCAAGAAAATATAATTATGACAAGGTAAACCACAACCAAACACTACTGAAATATTCCAACTCTTGCATTTCAACGAAAGAAATTAAAAATGAACTTTGAAAAATCAATAAAATGTAACTGTTACAAGTTAAACAACAACCGAACACAACACAAAAAAAACTACTCTAGCAAATCAACGAAAGAAATTCAAAAAGTAATTTTAAAAATCAAGACAAACTAAATGGCACACGGGAAACCAAAACAAAACCCTACTGAAATATTTCAACTCTTGCATTTCAATGAAAGAAATTCAGAATGAACTTTGAAAAATCAAGAAAATGTAACTGTGACAATGTAAACCACAACCAAACACTACGGAAATATTCCAACTCTTGCATTTCAACGAAAGAAATTCAAAATGAACTTTGAAAAATCAAGAAAATGTAACTGTTACAAGGTAAACCACAACCACACACAACTTATATATTACATCTCTTTAATTTAATCTAAATATATTAAATATTTAGTTTGAAAATTCTAGACAATGTAAATGTGACAAGGTAAACCACAACCAAACACTACTGAAATATGCCAACTCTTGCATTTCAACGAAAGAAATTCAAAATGAACTTTGAAAAATCAAGAAAATGTAACTGTGACAAGGTAAACCACAAGCAAACACTACTGAAAAATTCCAACTCTTGCATTTCAACGAAAGAAATTCAAAATTAACTTTGGACATACACGACAAGGGAACTGTGAAAAGGTAAACCACAACCAAACACTACTGAACTATTCCAACTCTTGCATTTGAGTGAAAGAAATTCAAAATGAACTTTGAAAAATCAAGAAAATGTAACTGTGACAAGGTAAACCACAACCAAACACTACTGAAATATTCCAACTCTTGCATTTCAACGAAAGAAATTCAAAATGAACTTTGAAAAATCAAGAAAATGTAATTGTGACAAGGTAAACCACAACCAAACACTACTGAAATATTCCAACTCTTACATTTCAGCGAAAGAAATTCAAAATGAACTTTGAAAAATCAAGAAAATTTAACTGTGACAAGGTAACCCACAACCAAACACTACTGAAATATTCCAAATCTTTCATTTCAACGAAAGAAATTCAAAATTAACTTTCAAAAATCAAGAAAATGTAACTGTGACAAGGTAAAACTGAGTCTCTCAATCCCCGTAAAGCTCTTTTAAAAGATGCAAAAACTACTTATTTAACACAAAAAATTACTTTTTTATTGACCACCAAGTAAAGAAAAACCACACGGAATCAGGCAACTGAGTCTCAAACCCCTTAAAGCTCTTTTAAAAGATACAAAAACTACTTATTTAACACAAAAAATTTCGTTTTTAATGACCATCAAGTAAAGAAAAACCACACGGAATCCGGCAACTGAGTCTCTCAATCCCCGTAAAGGTATTTAAAAATATAAAAAAAATAATTATTTAACACAAAAATTTCATTTTTAATGACCAACAATTAAATCAAAAACACACGGAATCAGGAAACTGAGTCTCTCAATCCCCGTAAAGCTCTTTTAAAAGATACAAAAACTACTTATTTAACACAAAAATTTCGTTTTTAATGACCACCAAGTAAAGAAAAACCACACGGAATTAGGCAACTGAGTCTCTCAAACCCTGTAAAGCTAATTTAACATATACAAAAACTACATAATAAACACAAAAATTTCGTTATTAATGACCATCAAGTAAAGAAAAACCACACGGAATCCGGCAACTGAGTCTCTCAATCCCCGTAAAGCTCTTTTAAAAGATACAAAAAATAATTATTTAAGACACAAAAATTTCTTTTTTAATGACAACCAAGTAAAGAAAAACCACATGGAATCCGGCAACTGAGTCTCTCAAACCCCTTAAAGCTCTTTTAAAAGATGCAAAAAATACTTATTTAACAAAAAAATTTCGAATTTAATTACAACCAATTAAACACAAAAATCAAGGAATAAGGCAACTGAGACTCTCAATCACCTTAATGCACTATTAAAATATCCAAAAACTAATAATAT
This sequence comes from Artemia sp. Qi Xiang Cuo, assembly GCF_049724085.1. Taxonomy (NCBI): domain Eukaryota; kingdom Metazoa; phylum Arthropoda; class Branchiopoda; order Anostraca; family Artemiidae; genus Artemia; species Artemia sp. Qi Xiang Cuo. Next base: position 46,077,610 of record NC_142812.1, read on the forward strand.
AACACGAAAATTTCGTTTTTAATGACCATCAAGTAAAGAAAAATCACACGGAATTAGACAACTGAGTCTCTCAAACCCTGTAAAGCTCTTTTAAAAGATACAACAAATGACCACCAAGTAGAGAAAAATCACATGGAATCCGGCAACTGAGTCTCTCAATCCCCGTAAAGCTCTTTTAAAAGATACAAACACTACTTATTTAACACAAAAATTTCGTTTTTAATGACCATCAAGTAAATAAAAATCACACGGAATTAGGGAACTGAGTCTCTCAAACCCAGTAAAGCTCTTTTAAAAGATACAAAAACTACTTATTTAACACAAAAATTTCGTTTTTATTGACCATGAAGTAAAGAAAAATCATACGGAATTAGGCAACTGAGTCTCTCAAACCCTGTAAAGCTATTTTAAAAGATACAAAAACTACTTATTTAACACAATATTTTCTTTTTTAATGACCATCAAGTAAAGTAAAAACACACGGAATTAGGCAACTGAGTCTATCAAACCCATTAAAGCTCTTTTAAAAGATAAAAAAACTACTTATTTAACACAAAAATTTCGTTTTTAATGACCGTCAAGTAAAGAAAAATCACACAAAATTAGGCAACTGAGTCTCTCAAACCACTTAAAGCTCTTTTAAAAGATATAAAAACTACTTATTTAACACATAAATTTCGTTTTTAATGACCATCAAGTAAAGAAAAATCACACGGAATTAGGCAACTGAGTCTCTCAAACCCCTTAAAGCTCTTTTAAAAGATATAAGAACTACATATTTTAACACAAAATACAAGCAAGCAAATAACACGGGAATTCCTATACACGCAAGCAAATAACTGAGTTATTTTTACGTCACAATGTTTCAACTTAAAATCTTTCTAATTATAGCATCCCATTTCTCATACTTTAATTACCTGTTACGCTTTCTTAACCATCGGAAGTTTAACCAACGTAAATTAAGTTATAGACAATACTGGTTTAATCTCTTGACAAAGAGTGTAATGACCTGTTTACCTACCAGAAAAACCTGTTTGGTACGGGGGCGTTGTAGAATAACATGATATTTCCTATATGTCTGTTAGAATAACATGATATCTGCTATATGTCTGCGCAAATCCAGACGAGCAACTCTACTCATATCCAGTATTCATATACTGGAAAATTAAGTTTTAATGTCGCTCCTTACTTTCAGTTTAAAAAACTTGTTTTTTTATTTGATTTCTGATTGTTTTTAAACAAAAAAAAATTAAAAAATTGTCAGGGGAAAAATTGTTGTTTGAATTTTATTTACGAACGTTTTTATTAGTAATAAATATGGGTAACTTATTAATTAACTTGCGTAACGAACTTCTATATTTGTATATTCTTATTACGTATTTAAGGGGTTTCGCTCCCTAGTCAATTCATCCTTTTTGACCCTAAAGTTGAAAGTTTGTTATAGTTCTTTTAAAATAACCCCTTAATCAAAAAGGCCGTTAATTAGAATAAATAGCTCTTATGAAAATACTAAAAAATCTTTGGCTTAAAGAGCGAGGCATTGAATAGAAGGTGAACCCAATCATATAGCTAATATTTTTTTGTTCGTTTCAAGTTTTGATGTTGCTCCTTACTTTCAGTTGAAGAACTTGTTTTTTTTATATTTAATTTCTGATTTTTTAAAAATAATGAAGGGAAATCCGGCGCCCCCTTCATAGCAATGTCGCTTCCCCCATGAAAACTTCCTTCATGAAAACATCCTCCCATATAACCCCTGACCCACCCCACCCCCCAGACCAGAAAAATTCCCCCTGAAAACGTCTGTATACTTCCCAATAACCAATATGTTAACATAGGGTAAAGTTCATAACTTTCAGCCCTCACCCTGGGGGCTTTGAGGGATTAAGTCATCCTAAAAGACATAGTTATAATATTTTCAACCATGCTGAACAAAATGGCTATCTCAAAATTTTGATCGGGTGACTTTGGGAAAAAATTGAGCGTGGGAGGGGGCCTAGTTGCCCTCCATTTTTTGGTCACTTAAAAAGGGCAATAGAACTTTTAATTTCCGTTCCAATGAGCCCTCCTACGATATTCTAGGACTACTGGGTCGATACGATCACCCCTGGAAAAAAGAAAGAAAAAAAAACAAATAAACACGCATCCGTGATCTTTCTTCTGGCAAAAAAGGAAAATTTCACATTTTTGTAGATAGGAGCTTGAAACCTCTACAGTAGAGTTCTCTGATACGCTGAATAGGATCAAAATTCCGTTTTTTAGAGTTTCGTTTACCATTGAGCCGGGTCGCTCCTTACCTACAGTTCGTTACCACGAACTGTTTGAAAAGCTCTTTTAAATGATACAAGAATTATTTATTTAACAGAACATCTTAGTTTTTGAATGAACGCGGAGCAAAAAAAAATTCCTAAACGGAAACAGGGAAAAGAATTTCTCAAACCCCATAAAGCTCTTTTAAAGGATTAAGTAAAAAAACTTTTTCCACAAAATAAGTTTTTCAAAGAAAAGTAAAGAACTCCATTAAACAAAAAATAAGCAAAAATAAAATCAAATAATCTCAAGCACGAAACTACCAAAACAAACTTTGCAATTTACTGAAAAAAATATAAATGTTTTTACTTTTATAACTTTAATAAATGAAATAATTTTAACATTATGATTATTAAATATCAGTATATGTGTATTAAACTGACAATGCACACTCATTTGTATTTTTTCAGTAAAGTGCAAATTTTCTTCTGGCCTTGGAAAAGCATAGGGGTTTTGTGCCCAACCTACGTTAATTTCTGCTCGTTTTGAGTTTTACTCGGTTATTTATTGTAATTTCTGTTCGTTTTGGGTTTCATTTATTTATCTATGCTGATTTATGGTAGTTTCGAGGTTGGTAGATTGTTTGATTTTATTTTTGCTCATTTTTTGTTTAATGGAGTTATTTTGTGGAAAAAGTTTTTTTAATTAATTTCTGTTCGTTTTATATTGACATAGTCTTTTCAGGGAAAAAGAAAATAACACTGTAAATCTTTTCATTTTTTAAGAATTTATAGTTTGGCCTGCTATTTTAATGCTGGAGAAAATTTTTCAGCAATTTTTAACAACATACACATTTTAAAAATCTGGACACAAATAGTGCTGTTTAACTTAGTTTCATGCCTCCTCTAGTTGACCTGAAATGGAAAACTTGATACCATTCGCAAAAAAATCTGTTTACTCTCTTTGATAGCTTGGATACACTTACACTGTTTTGATTTGGTTGAATTTTAAGATCAGAAGCAGCCTCGAAATTTTGAACATTATACCATCAGTCGTTCTTGGGATACTAATGAGATGCCTTTTTGGGAATTAGCATTATCACAGTGCATTTTGATTTAATCTTAAGGCAACTTTTTGTTTTTAAACATAATGGGCAAATGAGAGAGTGGGAGTGGAAGGGGGATTAGATGCCCTCCAATCACTTTCGACTATTAAAAAGGCCACCATCCCTTTCTATTTTCAATCGAACGAGCCCCTTTCGAAGTTCCCACGGCAACTCCTTCGATACGATGTGCCCTGGTCTAAACAACAACAACAACAAAAAATATTAATAATCACTCTCGACTTTTGAAAAGGGCACTAGCCTTTGAATTTCCAATCGAATTAGCCTTTTTTGAAGTTTCTACGACAACGCCTTCAATAAAAACCTTATATGCGCCAAGGGCATAGCTTAAAACCCTTGCCCTGTGAGTTGTGGGGGAGTGTCCTTCTCAAAAACATATTTTCTATCTGGAAATCAATTAGCCTACGCTAAGCAAAATGGTTATCTCAAAATTTTGTTTGGATGTGTTTGGGTGAATGATGGACGTGGGGAGGGTATAGTTGCCCTCCAATCAGTTTCGACTATCAAAAAGGGCACTAGCCCTTAGAATTTCCAATCAAATGAGCCCCTTTTGAAGTTTCTATGACAACGCCTTCTATAAAACCTTATAAACCCCAGGACACAACTTAAAACCCTTGCCCTGAGGGTTGTTGGGGAGTGTCCTCCTCAAAAATATATTTTCTATTTGGAAACCAACTACGCTGAACAAAATGGCTATAACAAAATTTTAATTGGATGTGTTTGGGGGAATGATGGGCGTGGGGGAGGGGCTAGTTCCCCTCCAATCATTTTCGACTATTAAGAAAGGAACTAGCCCTTTGAATTTCCAATTGAATGGGCCTGTTTTGAAGTTTCTACGACAACACCTTCTAATAAATCCTTATATGACCCCAAGGCATAACTTAAAACCCTTACCCTAAGAGTTGTGGGGGAGTGTCCTCTGGGGGAGTGTCCTCCTAAAAAACATATTGTCCATCTGGAAATCAACTAGCCTACGCTGAACAAAATGGCTTTCTCAAAATTCTGATTGAATGATATTTGGGGGAAAGATGGACGTGGGGGGCTAGTTGCCATCCAATCACTTTCAACTATTAATAAGCGCACTAGTCCTTTGAATTCCAAATCGACTGAGCCTGTTTTGAAGTTTCTACGACAACGCCTTCTATAAAAACCTTATATGCCCCCAGGGCATAACTTAAAACCTTGCCCTGAGGGTTATGGAGGGGTGTCCTCCTAAAAAACATATTTTCTATTTGGAAATCAACTACGCTGAACAAATGGCTATCTCAAAATTTTGATTGAATGTGTTTGGGGGAATAATAGGCGTAGGGGGGGGGGGGGTAGTTGTCCTCCGATCCATTACGACTTTAAAAAGGGCACTAGCCCTTTGAATTTCCAATCGAATGAGCCTGTTTTGGAGTTTCTACGACAGCGATTTATATAAAAACAAACCTTATATGACACCAGGGCGTAACTTAAAACCTTTGCCCTGAGGGTTGCGGGGGAGTTTCCTACTCAAAAACCTATTTTCTATCTGGAAATCAACTATGCTGAACAAAATAGCTATATTACAATTTTGATTGTATGTGCTTGGGGAAATTAGGGCATGGGGGGGGCTGGTTGCCCTCCAATCACTTTCGACTATTAAAAGGGGACAAACACCCTTTGAATTTCCAATCGAATGAGCCTGTTTTGAAGTTTCTACGACAATGCCTTCTATAAAAACCTTATAGGCACCAAGGGCATAACTTAAAACCTTTGCCCTGAGGGTTGCGGGGGAGTGTCCTCCTCAAAACATGTGTTCTATCTGGAAATCAACTACGCTGAACAAAATGGCTATCTCAAAATTTTTGATTGGATGTGTTTGGGCGAATAATAGGCGTGGGGGGGGGGGCTAGTTGCCCTCCAATCCCTTCCGAATTTTAGAAATGGCACTAGCCCTTTGAATTTTCAATCGAATGAGCCTGGTTTGAAGTTTCTACGACAACGCCTTCTATAAAAAACCTTATATGCCCCCAGGGCGTAACTTAAAACATTTGCCCTGAGGGTTCCGGGGGAGTGTCCTCCTCAAAAATATATTTTCTATCGTGAAATCAACTACGCTGAACAAAATGGCTATCTCACAATTTTGATTGGATGTGTTTGGTGGAATGATGGGCGTGGGGGGAGCTAGTTGCCCTCCAATCACTTTCGAGTATTAAAAAGGGCAAACGCCCTTTGAATTTCCAATCGAATGAGCCTGTTTTGAAATTTCAACGACAATGCCTTCTATAAAAACCTTATAGGCACCCAGGGCATAACTTAAAACCTTTGCCCTGAGGGTTGCGGGGGATTGTCCTCCTCAGAAACATATTGTCTATCTGGAAATCAACTACGCTGAACAAAATGGCTATCTCAAAATTTTGATTGGATGTGTTTGGTGGAATGATGGGCCTGGGGGGAGCTAGTTGCCATCCAATCCCTTTTGAATTTTAGAAATGGCACTAGCCCTTTGAATTTTCAATCGAATGAGCCTGGTTTGAAGTTTCTACAACGACGCCTTCTATAAAAAACCTGATATGCCCCTAGGGCGTAACGTAAAACCCTTGCCCTGAGGGTTGCGGGGGAGTGTCCTCCTCAAAAACATAATTTCTACCAGGCACTAGAACTTTTGATTTCCAATCGAATGAGCCCCTTTTGAAGTTTCTACGACAAACCCTTCCATATGAAATGCCCTGCTCTAAAGGAAAAAAATAATAAATGATACATTGTGCCAACATTGTTCTTATATGCCCTCAGGGCATAACTTAAAACCCTTGCCCCTTGGGTTGTGGGGGAGTGTCCTCCTCAAAAATTATTTTCTATCTGGAAATCAACTACGTTGAACAAAACGACCATCCCACAATTTTAATTGCATGTGTTTGGGGGAAAGAGGGGTGTGGGGGGGGGCTAGTTGCCCTCCAATCCCTTTCGACTATTAAAAACGGCATTAGGCCTTTGAATTTCCAATCGAATGAGCCTTTTTGAAGTTTCTACGACAACGCCTTCTATAAAAACCTGATATGCCCCTAGGGTATAACGTAAATCCCTTGCCCTGAGGGTTGTGGGGGAGTGTCCTCCTCAAAAACACATTTTTTATCTTGTAATCAATTACGCTGAACAAAATGGCTATCTCAAAATTTTGATTGGATGTGTTTGGGTGAATAATGAGCGTGGGGGGGGGGCTAGGTACCATCCAATCCCTTTTGAATTTTAAAAAGGAGACTAGCTCTTTGAATTTTCAATCAAATGAGTCTGTTTTGAAGTTTCTAGGACAACGCCTCCTATAAAAACCTTATATGCCCCCAGGGCGTAACTTAAAACATTTCCCTAAGGGTTCCGGGGCAGTGTCCTCCTCAAAAATATATTTTCTATCGTGAAATCAACTACGCTGAACAAAATGGCTATCTCACAATTTTGATTGGATGTGTTTGGTGAAATGATGGGCGTGGGGGGGGGGGAGCTAGTTGCCCTCCAATCACTTTCGACTATTAAAAAGGGCAAACGCCCTTTTGAATTTCCAATCGAATGAGCCTGTTTTGAAGTTTCTACGACAACGCCTTCTATAAAAACCTTATATGCCCCCAGGGCATAACTTAAAACCCTTGCCCCGAGGTTTTGGGGGAAATGTCTTCCTCAAAAAGATATTTTCTATCTGGAAATCAGCTACGTTGACAAAATGCCTATCTCAAAATTTTGATTGGATGTACTTGGGGGAATTATGCGCGTGGGGGGGGCCTAGCTACCCTCCAATCACTTTCGACTATTAAAAAGGCACTATCCCTTTGAATTTCCAATTGAATGAGCATGTTTTGAAGTTTCTACGACAACGGCTTCTATAAAAACCTTATATGTCCCCAGGGCATAACTTAAAACCCTTGCCCTGAGGGTTGTTGGGGAGTGTCCTCCTCAAAAACATATTTTCTATATGGAAATCAACTACGCTGAACAAAATGGCTATCTCACAATTTGGATTAGATGTGTTTGGGGGGAATGATGGGCGTGGGGGGAGGCTAGTTGCCCTCCTATCACTTTCGACTATTAAAAAAGGCACTATCCCTTTGAATTTCCAATCGAATGAGCCTGTTTTGAAGTTTCTACGACAACGCCCTCTATAAAAACCTTATATGTCCCCAGGGCATAACTTAAAACCCTTGCCCTGAGGGTTGTGGGGGAGTGTCCTCCTCAAAAACATATTTTTTATATGGAAATCAACTACGCTGAACAAAATGGCTATCTCACAATTTGGATTGGATGTGTTTGGGGGGAATGATTGGCGTGGGGGGAGGCTAGTTGCCCTCCTATCACTTACGACTATTAAAAAGGGCACTAGTCCTTTGAATTTCCAATCGAATGAGCCTGTTTTGAAGTTTCTACGACAACGAATTCTATAAAAACCTTATATGCCCCCAGGGCATAACTTAAAACCCTTGCCCTGAGGGTTGTGGGAGAGTGTCCTCCTCAAGAACACATTTTCTATCTGGAAATCATTTACGCTGAACAAAATGGCTATCTCAAAATTTCGATTGGATGTGTTTGGGGGAATGATTGCCGTGAGGGGGGACTAGTTGACTTCCAATCACTTTCGACTATTAAAAAGGGCACTAGAACTCTCGATTTCTAATCGAATGAGCCCCTTTTAAAGTCTCTACGACGAAACCTTCTATATGAAGTGCCCTGCTTTAAAGAACAAAAATAATAAACTGTACATTGTCAACATTGATCTTACATGCCCTCAGGGTATAACTTAAAACCCTTGAGGGTTGTGGGGGAGTATTCTCTTCAAAAAGTTATTTTCTATCTGGAAATCAACTACGCTGAACAAAATGGCTATCTCAAAATTTTGATTGGATGTGTTTGGGGGATTTACAGGCATGTGGAAGCTAGTTTCCCTCCAATCACTTTCGACTATTAAAAAGGGCACTAGCCACTTTAATTTCCAATCGAATGAGCCCTTTTCGAAGTTTCTACGACAACTCCTTCGATACAAAGTGCCCGGTTATGGAGAAAAAAACACAAAAAAACACATTGTGCCCACATCGTTCTTTACTTAGGCAGCGCTAGCGCGCTGCCTGTGACACAAGAATTATTTATTTAACAAAAAATATTCGTTTCTTAGTGAGCGCCTAGTGTAGATAAACCCCCAAATGGAATCAGGGAGCAGAGTCTCTCAAACCCCGTAATGCTCTTTTAAAGGATAAGAGAATGATTTATAACGTAACCTGACATGAAAAAAAGTTAAAAAATATCAGTTAAAAATCTAAGTAAAATAAATGTTAAAAATAAAAAAAAGATTCATGTCAAGGGCTAAGCATATAAACCACCCCATGGCAGTTTTTATGCGTATATAGTTTTGATATCGTTCTTTACCGTCCCCTGAAGGTTCAGATGAAAGAATATTCTATGGAACTAATTCCATAGTTCATGAATGGCTATATGGGAAGGGTTTTTTAATACTAATGATCATACATGATATAAAACACATAAAATTCGGTAAATGGTCCTTTTTTTAGTTTCGATATTGTTCTTTACTGTCCTTTGAAGGTCCAGGTTCAAAATATTCCATAGATTGAATTCAATATCTCAAGAATGGCTAGTAGAGAGGGGTGTTTTTAAAACTAAAGATGATATACACACAACTCTGTAACTAAATGGGATTGCAAAGTCTATTGATAAACTAAAACTGTATGAAAACCAGTCCCCGTCCGCTAAGCATACAACGAAAACTATTTAGATTACGAGCCTCTTTTTTTAGTCCACATCAAAACTCCTTTTATTAAACATGTTGCTAGATAAAGCTCACTTCATCTAATACATTCTTAGACCACACTGGCTATACATGACAAACGAAACTCAGAGAGAAGAGAAAGTAACAAAATGAAAAATAAAATCAAAAAAGGGTGAAAAATTGTAGACCAGCTAAAATTATTGCAAGACGAAAGATCCTTGCACAATCATCTTGGTAAATTCATTTTCATTGATTCCTGCCTTGTTTTTATTCAGTGTCTGTTCTGTCTTTGTACAGTAAACTTCGAAAGGTTAGATTTTTTTTTTTTTTTTTTTTTTTTTTTTTTTTTTTTTTTTTTTTAGCACTCACGACGACTTGGCGGAGGTCCTTGTCGAAATATTTGCTTGGTTCGCTGGCTGACAAAATCCTCGTTTTTTCACCCTTTTTTGATTTTATTTTTCATTTTGTTACTTTCTCTTCTCTCTGAGTTTCGTTTGTCACTTCATCTAATGAAAATAACTTGGACAGTCTTTCTCTTATATCAGAATATTTGGTCGAGATAATGGTGCACTGACCTCTTGTATTCGTGGCGATATATCAGAAAGAATATCTGGCATGTATTTCCAAGAATTTCCCTTATCAACCGGAATTTGAGATAACGCTATATGTGTCGTAGGAATGATGAGGTACTGTGCAGTTGGAATGATGGGATATATGTGTCGTCAGAGTAAAATGATATATGCGTCGTCGGAATGATGGTATATGCGTGTCGTCGGAATGATGGGATATGTTTGTCGTCGGGATGTTGGGATATGTGTGTCGTAGGAATGGTGGGAAATGTGTGCCATAGGAGTACCGCCCTATGTGTGTCGCAGGATCTAAAAGAGGGATATGATGGATTAAAAAAGCGTCCAGACCGGGGATCTTTGGTGTATGTATGTCGTAGGATCCAAAGGCCTATACTGCTACTGGGACTCGTTGGAATGGGTTTTATCTTTTCGTATTTTATCTCAAAGGGCGTAGCTTTGTATTTTGTCTTAAAAGGCGTGGAATCTGGAGTCCCACAGGGGTTACCCTTGGGATAGCAAATGTTTGTATTTTATAATGGTCTTTTACTCATCACTTGCTGGGCCTTGTATTGAAATTGGAAGTATCCAAACACAACAGAACCCTAATCCGACTGTATTCCCAGATAATATATGTCTTATGGAGGCAGTGTGAATAGAAAATGAATTGTTGATAATGACAGGAAATAGCCCAATGAGGAAGAAAAAGTAGAGAAAACTTTATGTTTTAAGCTAAATTATAAGAACTCGCATTTTATTACTTTCTAAATCACCAAATTACTACCCTTTATAAAAACTTAGCGTTACATTTTTCCGTACTGACCGTGTAGCTTCTGCATTAATTATCTATGACACAATAATGGACGAGACTCCGGTACTTGTCTTTTAAACAGAAACTCCTCAAGAATTACTCTGTTTAAGATTTCACAAAATCGGTTTGAATACATGTATATATTTTAATTAAATATGTAATATTTAAAGGTGGTTAGGGGTTACGTTACGTTAGTTCAGGTTGGACTATGTATTAAAATAATGCACACTGTGCGGCTTGCTTTCAATAATTCTTTTTATAGTTTCCATTAACTTTGCTTCTAAAGTATTATATTATCATCATGTTTTGGTATATTTCATTAGGATTAACCTGACTTCACTTTTTGAGGATGTTCTGTTTAACAGATAAGTACTGAGAATCCTCATGAATTTTTCATATTACGTACCGTGTATAATATTCAAAATGGAACGGAATCTGGGAATCCTTAACAAATAAAAAGAAATGCATTGGTTACGCTTAGATTAATATACCGCATTTTGATTTTCTTGTCCTTTTTTTATCAAATAAAAAAACAAGTTTTTTAACTGAAAGTAAGCAGCGACATTAAAACTTAAAACGAACAGAAATTATTCCGTATATGAAAGGGGCTGTCCCCTCCTCAAAGCCTCGCTCTTTACACTAAAGTTTTTCATTGTTAAAAAAAAAAATAAAAAAAATAAGAGTTGTGAGGAAGTCAAACTTTAGCGTAAAGAGCAAGGCGTTGAGGAGGGGACAGCCCCTTTCATATACGGAATATTTTCTGTTCGTTTTAAGTTTTAATATCACTCCTTACTTTCAGTTAAAAAAAACTTCTTTTTTTTATTTAGTTTTTGAACGTTTTTGAATAAATGCAGGTTTTGATCTTGGCTCACCGTTCATGAATAATGAAAACACAATTTTCATATTAATTTACTTTTATTTGGTTAAATGGTTTTTTCGAAACTTGGTTAATTTTATTTACGAACGTTTTTATTAGTAATAAATATACGTAACTTACAAATTAACTTACGTAACGAACTTCTATATTCATATATTTTTAATACGTATATTAGGGGGTTCGTCCCCCAGTCAATACTTTGCTCTTTAATCGAAAGTTCGAATTTTGTTCCAATTCTTTAAAAATGACCGCTTAATTACAAAGGCCGTTAATTAGAATAAATAGCTCTTATGAAAGTACAAAAAAATCTTTGGCTTAAAGAGTGAGGTATTGACTAGGGGTGAACCCAATCATATATGTAATATTTTCTGTTCGTTTAAAGGTTTGATGTTCCTGCTGTTGCAGTTGAAAAACTTGTTTTTTTTATATTTAATTTCTGATCTTTTTTTAAATAATGCTAGGAAGTCCGGCGTCCCCTCCATAACAATGTCCCTTCCCCCATGAAAATTTCCTTCATGGAAAGATCCTCCCAAATAACCCCCGAACAACCACCCCCCACTAACAGGAGAAATCTTCCCTGAAAACGTCTGTATACTTCCCAATAACCAATACTATATCTTAATATTGGTAAAGTTCATAACTCTCAGCCCTCCCTCCGAGAACTTCGGGGGATTAAGTCATCCTAAAAGACATACTTATAATATTTTCGAACATGCTGAAGAAAATGGCTATCTCAAAATTTTGATCAAGTGACTTTGGGAAGAAATGAGGGTGGGAGGGGGCCTAGTTGCCCTCCATTTTTTCGGTCACTTAAAAAGGGCACTAGAACTTTTAATTTCCATTCTAATGAGACCTCCCACGGTATTGTAGGACCACTGGGTCGATACGATCACCCCTGGGAGAAAAACAAAGAAACACGCACCCGTGATCTTTCTCCTGGCAAAAAATGCAAAATTTCACATTTTTGTAGATAGGAGCTTGAAACCTCTACAGTAGGAATTTCTGACACGCTGAATCTGATGGTGTGATTTTCATTAAGGTTCTATAACTTTTAGGGGGTCTTTCCTCCTTTTTTCGAAAATCAGCCAACTTTTTGATTTGTAACTTTTGATGGGTAGGATTAAACTTGATGAAACTTATATATTTGAAATCAGCATAAAAATCTGATTCTTTTAATGTATCTATTTGTATCAAAATACTGTTTTCTAGAGTTACGGTTACCATTGAGCCGGGTCGCTCCTTACTTACAGTTCGTTAGCACGAACTGTTTGATTTAATTCTGTGCAGGTCATCTACTTTCCATATTATTTTTGATAAAGACTTTGGATAAATCGTGATGATTGTAATTGAGTTAGATTCATATTTTAGATACTCTGAAACTTTTCAGTTTTGTAAATCTCTTTTCTGTTTCATATATTGTACAAAAATACACCCGGAGCTCTGATTAGTGCGTTTGAGCAAGGTTGGTATGATTATGAACCCAACGTCTCTTTATCAGTTTGAAGAGTAATCAAAAGCAGGGTTGCCACTCAGCAAGTTTTTTTGGTGCCACTTTGAATGGCAAAATAGTGTCAATTTTGAATAGTGTCATTTTCCAAAAATTTGCCGCTCATAACTCTTAGCGTCGCTTGCCCACATATCAACAAGCTTTTTAAATTGCAAATATTGCCCAATCCGCATGGGATCTTTCCCGCGTGGATTCCCACATCTTTAACTTCTCCAACATGAAATGTCGGATCTAATGTCATCTATCAATTATAAAAAAGAAATTTTGATTTTACTTAGTCATGTCTGATTTCCGGCTTTGCGCAGCCCTTCCACTCTTGTCAACTCTCCAGCCCCCCTCCTAAAAACCCGCCCCTATCCTCCCCCTATCTTTTACCTTCTCTATTTCGCATTCTTCTGGCTCGCATCATTCTGAATCTTCTTAACGGGCATGAAATGGTACAATAAGCATGAATGGTATAAAGTTAACTGGACCTTATATGACTGTACTTGGCAAAACTGCTCTCATGTGCGACAGTTACCTGGCATTTGCTTTGTACCAGTGTCCTCTCGCCTAATGCTCGATCACAACCTAATTCTTACTGTTCTCAGATTGTTGCCTGCCTCAAACAAACCGAAGCAATTGCTGTCCCTGTTTCGCGTATTCGTTCGAAAAATAAAAGTTCTTTATGGAAAGAGGACCGTCAGTTAAAAATTGTTAAAAACCCGGCAAAAATGTGGCTTCGGATATGGAATGCGTGTGGCCGCCCCACTTCGGGTCATGTATTTAATATTAAAAGAAAAACTAAATCTGAATTCAAATCTTACTTGCGAAGCGTCCGATATAAGGGTAAAGAATTTCCGAAAAGTCCTCGGCAATGGATTGAAGTGGTGAATTCTAGTAAGCTAAACCCGACTGTTTTGTCCAGTTTAATTCTTGGGGATTCATGGGTTAGTCATTACTCGACAATTTTCAGTACAGTAAATTATGCAGTCCATTCCGGGTTTTGTAGACTGCTTGATTCAAATATTCCGCGTAGACTACGCCAGAAAGATATTATCCCTATTAGTACTGAGTGTGTTTTGAAAAGTATTAAAAGACTAGAATCTGAGTCAGTTTATTTGGATGGAATTTGTGTTGAACATTTAAGAGTTGATTCTCCCGAGTTGATTAACCATCTGCAACTACTTTTCAGATGTGTGTTAGTAGCTCACTAGTGCCTGATTCTTTCCTGTGTGGTACTGTTACCTCTGTTCTGAAGCGAGGGAAGGATCCGCTTAATTGTGGATCCTACCGCCCTATCACTGTAGCGTGTAATTTAAGCAAACTATTTGAATATGTACTGCTCCCATTTATTCAAGATAAGGTTGATTATGACGCAAATCAGTTCGGTTTTAAGTCGCGTATTGGATGCCAGCATGCCCACCGTATATTTGCAACAGTGTTACAAGAAGCACATCGTTTAAAAACGTAAGTTCATTTTTGCGCGTTAGACCTATCTAAAGGTTTCCATACTATTTGCCACTCTCAGGCATGGTTTTCTGAGGCACATTTGGTAGTGAAAAGTTCAGTTATTTTTATACTTCGTTTTTAGTACCAGAATTCATTTATTCAGTTGAGGCAGGGTTCCCGGGCCTTTGGTAAAATCCAAGTTAGATCGGGGGTCCGTCAGGGTGGTGTGCTTTCACCTCATATTTTTAAAGCTTGTTTATTGAATGTTCTTAATAAGATACAGCTTTTTTACTCTTCAGGGTTGTCAAACGTCTCCTATATTACATATGCGGATGATCTTCTGCTTGTTAGCAGGTCAAAGTTTACATTAATGAAGCCTTTGCTACTAGTATCACGGCTGTATGGGGAAATCGGATTAGGCCTCAACACTGATAAATGTGAATATTAGTATATAATTCAAAATCTTCAGCAACGCCACTTGATTGCGGCTTATTTTCTGTAAAAAGTGTTGAATCTTTCTGATGGCTTGGGATCAATATTTGCAAATCGCTTACTTTATTTCGTTTCTGGGCATTGAGTGATATTAAAGAGAAGCTGAAACTAGGGTACGCGAAAATTGTCCCCAACAGGGGAAGATATAACTGAAAGGCATTGGCTAAATTGTACTCGAGCTTTTGTGACCATGCAGTTTTGTTCCCAGCTGGCCTTCACATCCTGTTTCGGCCAGGGGATATTAGCGATATTAGAATTATGTATTTCAGATATTGCAAGTTTTTATTGTATCTGCCTCGCAGATACAGTAATAGAAAGATGATGCGGATTTTTGGCGCTCCGGATATTGTAAATTGTTTTATCAGACAAAGTAACCGTCTTTAAGAGAACATTTATGCTACTTTGGGTGTTAACCACCTACTTATCCGGGTAGCCACAGCGCATTGAGTATAATATTTATTTATTGTGTTGTTGTTAAATGTATTTTTGTGTTTTTTTTTCTTTTTTTGTGTTACTCCGCTTCATTTTCTGTGTAGTGGGTCAAAAATAAATTATTATTATATATACTACGAAAACTTTACGAAAAAGAAAGTTTTTCTAAAGAAAAGTAAAGGCCAGATTAAACTTAATATCAGTAGAAATAGAAGCCTACAATAACTCAAACTCAAAACGACCAGAAATTATTATTAAAGAATAAAAAGGAAAGGAGAATAATTGGTATGGCTGTAACACTATATTTAAATTTATATAAATGTATGTATAGTGGGCTGTAATAATACAAAAGGGAAATATAACATTGGTTTAAGAATGGAAAGAAAGACAAAGAATGAATTTACAACAATAATAAAGTTAGATTCTTTATTCTTAAAGGTGTTTATTCTTTACATTTCAGGAAAGGTCTACCCATTTTATACTAAAACATTGATTGAAAACGAAACTAGCTCTTATCTCTGCTCTCCCCCAAAACAGGTAATTAGTCTTTATCAAGTCACATAGGAACTACAATCTGAGAAAATAAATATCACGACGTAAAAAAAAAGATAAACATACTACACTTATACAAACATGTGAACCACAAGTTTAGTTCTCTACAGTACATCGATTAAAAAAAAAACTTCCCCCAAACAAACAGAAATAACCATAAACAGCCATAAACAGGAATAGGGCTAATAAGCCTTCTAAAGGAGAAAGTGTTATTTGTGCTTTACTTTTGATCTGAATGTTGGAAAAAATAATTCATCGGAGATTTCGAGGAGCCAGTTTGAGTGTATTGGGGTGGCTAAGCCCATAAAACAGCGTTTCAAGAGCACCCAAGACTCTTGAAAATGTCTTTTCTTGTAGAAAAAT
>NC_142812.1:46096235-46128267 GCF_049724085.1 Artemia sp. Qi Xiang Cuo
GTATCTCTTAAATATTGTATCTAAGTTCTATTAGTAGAATTTAATAATGGAAAAAAAGCAAATTAAGTAGGAAAAATAGAAAGGCAAAAATTATAAAGTTATTTGGAGATTGAAAAAAACCCAAAATAGTAAATGCAAGAATTGAAAAAAGAAAACAAAATAGTCGTATAATCAAAGACAAATGTTGATTAAACAGAAGTTCAAAAAGGTACAGGAATACTTCTAGGGTTCAATTTTACCTTTATTAGCATGTTTAGCTTCTCTTCACTCATCTCTTCTAAGTCAATTAGTAGATCATCAATGTCTGTTACCACTCGAACTGCTTCTGGATACCTTTCAATTACTCTTTCCATGGTGGGCTCTGCTGAATCAGAGGCGTCTTTCCATCTTGTTCTGAAAGCATTCAGCTCAGGGATGCTCAAAGTGTTTGGTAAACCATCTGTTCGCATTTGCCAATTGAACTGGAAGCATTTCAGTTTTGAGGACTGGGAGCTGTATTATGGGCATGGGTAGCCAAGATCCCACAATTATAAAGGTTCTTTCGAATAATTTATGAGCTATATTCAGTGAAACTTCAAAATTTCATAGAATTTCAAGCATCAATGAAGTTCTGATCATGTTCAAAAAATAAGTTTCAGAGAACAGTCAAAAACTGAGACATTTGTTTCGAAGGGGCTCAAAATCTCAGGAGGGGCATGTAAAAAAAAATAACTAAGCACTTGGAAATATAATAAAAATAAAATAAAAGAACGAATCGTAAAAGTCTTGATATGTTTGATTGTCTTGGGATACATGTGTGCTTCCTCTTCAGAGCCATCTCTTTACGCCCGTGATTCCCAACCTGGGGCACATGCCCCACCGGTGGGGCATTACAAAAATTTTGGATGATTTTGGCAACATTTTAGTTGATCATGTACATGACGTGCACTCTTTGGCTGACATTACTTTACAGCCTATATTTTTTTAAAAATATTGTTATTGGGGTCACATTCAAATACATTTGAAGCCCACAAAAGATATGGCAGTGGTGCAATGACCTTGAACATTATATAAAAGAAGTGTGCTTGTAACTCAAACTATGTATCTTATATTCCATGTCACGCAACCCCATTTAACTGAACCCTTTTGCAACTGAACCCCCGTTTAACTGGGACCAGTGTAACTCAGCCCACGTGTAGCTCAATTCCATTTAACTAAACCCTTGTTTGGCTGAGCCCCCGTAAAACTCAACCTCATCTAACTAAATCCTCGTTCAACTGGACCACCGTTTAAATTAACCCTCTTTTAACTTAACCCTTATGTAACTCATACATATTTAAATTAAGCCTTGTTTCACTGAATTCAACCCAAGGCAAAAGAATAAGTTTGAACTAGTAGGCCTACTGATTAGAAGGTTAACATAAGCTTCTCGCTTCGTTTGGAGTTTCTAACTTATGTTGCCCGCTATAGGCAAGCTAAACTAATTTAGACCAAAGACAAAGAACCGGCAGAGCCGTGACTGCAGCCAATTTCTGTCTCTGGCAGCCAATGAAAACGATTATCTTTCATGATGCTTAAAACAGCTCTAAGATAAAAAATAGTTTTTACTCGGGTCGGATTTAAATTTTAATAGGATGTAGTTTCTAGTCTAGAAATACACAAAAGTAGGAAAGAGTTTGAAGAAAAATTAAAAGGTTTTGGGGAGAAATCAATGCTTTACAGGCTCCATGCTTTCTGCTGAAAGAAAAATTCTAAAAGAATATTATGACGGGTATTATACTTGTAAGAAGGTTTGAATAGTGGATAAACTGCCTTTTTATTTGGAAATTTCTGGTGAAGTATGCTATGTAACATCAAACCAGTCACCAGTTAAAGCACACATTTATGGAGTGGGGGAAAGTCTCAGAAGGTTATTATTATTATTATCTATTTTTGACCCACAAAGGTATAATACGAGGAGTAACACAAAGAAAAACATAAAAATACAATGCGAATCAAAATAGAAATGACATGGAAACTAGATACACAGTAGCACATAAAAAAGGACACTAAAACAAAGAGAAAAAACACAAAAGGAGGAGAAAAAGAAGACAAAAAACTCATAACTTACAGAATCTAATAACGCATTAAAGTAGAGAAATATGGACGCAAACTGTCTTTATTGTTATTTGATTTTTAACTCACTCCAAATACTAAGAAACGGGGAGTAGCAAAAGAGAGAAAAACAAAAACAAAAATAAACGAACAAACAAAAGGGAAAAAATTACGACTGAAATAAAACTGATAAGGCGGTGGTGCGGAGAAATGCGGATACAAGCAGTATTTGAACGCTTAGTGTATCACTTTCAATTTTAGGAACAAGGAACAAGAAATTTTTTAATTAGAACCCGGTTTTTCGTCCAAGGCGGAAGAAACAACAAAAATTTATAAAATTTTTAAGTGTCCCATTTCAGTCCCCCTACAATGTTCCAGTGACCAGCTAGTGCTGGGGAAAAATAAAAAGAAAAAGAACACGCGCTCAGGTATCAAGAACTTTTACGTAATTTCCAAGAATTCGTTTCGTAATTAAGTTTAGTGCTGCAATGAAAATAAATACCTTCCATGACTAACCAATCAGCTTTGTATTCGGATGAATTTTTTTCACTAAGTAGTTTTTTTTCAAAGACGAGTATTTCAAACACCAGTATGAGGATTTTCGATCA
The DNA here is from genome assembly GCF_049724085.1 of Artemia sp. Qi Xiang Cuo. NCBI lineage: Eukaryota > Metazoa > Arthropoda > Branchiopoda > Anostraca > Artemiidae > Artemia > Artemia sp. Qi Xiang Cuo. The sequence goes on from NC_142812.1 coordinate 46,098,917, forward strand.
AGGAGATTTTAGTTGCAGACCTTTTATGGTTTCAAGCCTTTACACTCCAGAAATAACACTAAAATTGTTTTTGTACCATATAGCATTTTATGATGGTGTTGTCATGAAGAAATTATAAAAAGTGATGAAACATAAATATTAGATCCCAAATAACATTAAACAGCTCTTAACGATGTTCTAGCGCCCTATCAGTACTAAAAGAATAAAACAGAAAAAGTAAAACTTATCAGTGTTTCCGGTTCTTTTAAAAATTCCTAGAATTTTTTTTCCAAAATATACTTTTACTATTAGCTTAAATTGGTTTGGAATGGGGGTCAATGGTGTGGCTCTCTAGGCTAGGCCAGAGTCGATCCAGACCTAAATGGGTACCTAGAGGAACCTGAGAAAGGTAAACAGGACGGGTGTGTAAAAGTACAGGATGGCTGGCCCCCAGCCCCCCATCGTACTTCTTGGCTGAAAAGTCCAATGCCATATTATTTTCTTAATAATTTAAATAATAGCTACAATACCTAAATCAGCATTAGTGACAAGTTCTTTTTGACATATTGCTTTTTTTAATGTGATTTTGAGATTTTGGCTACTGTGGGCTTTTTCTATACTAGGGTACAGTTATTGCTGCAACCAGCACCTTCAATTGTGTTCAGGCCCTGGGCATGAAAATCTCTGCTAATTTTCAAATATATATTAGACAAAGGGATAAATTTTTGTTATTAAGATAGGGAGAGGGAATAGTTTTGCATAGCAGCGATATAAAAGAAAAGGCAAAATAATTAACTAAGAAATAAAGACCATTTCGTTCGAGTCAACCTTTTTCACCTCCGACAAAATGGGCTGAATTTCATTTTCTAGTTATATTATCGATTCAAGGAGGGCTGAGCTGAATATGGTTGATTTGTAGGGGGTCGAGTCAGACATGTTTGGTTTAAACGGTGGTTGAGTTAACTGAGGACTGATTTAAATGAGGATTAAATTACACAAAGATGAGTAAAATGGTGGCTGAGTTGCCGAGGGATTGAATTACACGTAGGTTGAGTTGAATGAGGGTTGAGCTGATTGTGGTTGAGTTGCACCGATATTGAGTTAAGTGAGGGTTGAGTTGAATGGGGGTTGGGTTTCTCGAGGGTTAGGTTTTACGGGGTTCAGTTGCACGAGGACTCTGTTAAACAGGAGTTGAGTTGGATTAGGGTTAAGTTGAACTGGGGCTCAGGTGCGATAAGGTTCAGTTAAACGGGGGTTGGTTTTGATGAGGGTTCAGTCAAACGGGGACTCAATTGTATGAGGTTTCAGTTGCATGATGGTTCAGTTACACGGGGATTCAGTTTAATGGCAGTTCAGTTACAAGAAGCTTCAGTAGCATGAGGCTTCAGTTGCACCTTGAGTCAGATGCACGAGGGTTCAATTGTAAGGGGTTCAGTTACACAAGGGTTCAGTTGCTGTGAAACCAACATAAGTTTTGCACCTAGACAATATTTTTCATCAGTATAGAAAAGCCTAGAGAACGACCCAAAATCACGCATGTGAACATGCGTACAATTTTGAATAACAAAATTCAAATACCACAATTGGGTTTCAGGATTTTAGAAATGTTTCTGTAGGGGCATGGCCCGACGTTTGTTGGGAAGTAGAGCTTTCCGCTAAAGTCTTATAGTGCTTTAAAAAACTTTTTATTTCAATTCAACGGCCCTTGTACTTTAGCAGTCTTTCTTAAAGAATTTGGATCAAAAATCATAGTTTAGTGTAAAGAGTGAGGGACTGAGGAGGAAGCAGGACCCTGATATTCCAAATAATTTTTGTTTGTCTTAAGGTTTAGTGTCGCTCTTTACTTTCATGTGATACTTATTTTTAACTTATTTTAATGATTAACCTTATCGTTTGTTTTAAGTTTACCCAGGCTTGTTCTAATTGCAAAGAGTGTTATCCCCAAAGCCGGTGCTTTAAATCCAACTTCAACAGTTGCACAGCAATACTTGAAAAAAGTGTGTACTCAGAGTATCTGCTTTCCAAAACTAAATATAATTATACAGTTTATATATATATATATATATATATATATATATATATATATATATATATATATATATATATATATATATATATATATATATATATATATATATATATATATATATATATATATATATATATATATATATATATATATATATATATATATATATATATATATATATATATATGTATATATATATATATATATATATATATATATATATATATATATATATATATATATATATATATATATATATATATATATATATATATATATATATATATATATATATATATATATATATATATATATATATATATTTATATTTATATGTTCACACAGTAAGAATCCACACCATCTGGTAAAGTAAAAATGAGCTTCACGTTTGAAGTTGTAGTCTGCGAAGCCGGATGTTGATTTACATCATCTTCCACTTCTTGTATTTTCTTTTAACCTTTGGCATATTTGTTTGTGTCTCGCAATATTTCTTTTAAGGGTTTCATTTAGGCTATGAGACATCCCATGATTTAAAGGATATGTAAGGCTTTCTTCAACAGCATAATCTGTACCTGAAAAGTTCTGGCCATATGAAAGAGGTTTAAAATCACCTAGATTTGTTTTGTAATGGACGTGCCACCAAATTGATTCTGTGATAAATCTTTCCAGCTACTTTGAAGCTAAAATATTACAACTATTGAAGGTTCAAGCATCCCTTAGGTTGAATGAAGCTAAAGCTAAGCTAAAGTTTCGGATTCGTTTGTGGACCTCTTTAGAGAGTCAGTGACGTCCTAAAAAAGGCAAACCAATTCACTTGGAAATTGTGAAAGTGGGAATACAATCTGACCATGCTAGCAGCAATCTGTATGAATCACCTTTGCTTTGCAACTATTCTCTCGAGAAAATTTAAGGCTCCAGAGTGAATGCATACAACATTGAAGAATTTCAGTGGCTTGTACTTAACACTTGCGTAGTTTACGGCATCTTTGTAGGTTTGAACTTGGTTTTGTGCCATAGCTTGTTGGCATCAAACATTGCGACGGCGTTGTTCTTCTTGATTTCAGTTGTCTTCTAACCGTATATTTCTTTGTTATTCACTTTCGTTTTTTACTCGCTGTGCTTCTTGTTGTCACTTATATTCTAACCGTACATTTTTTTTATTCTTCACTTTCTTTTTTGACTCGTTGTAATTCTCGCTGTCACATGTCTATTAAGCGAATACTTCCTTGTGTTTCAATTTTTGTAAGTCGTTTTTCTTATCCCTGTCACTTATCTTTCTGACCAGGGTAATTTACAAGGAACGTTCTTTACTTACAGTTTGTTACCCCAAGCTTCAACCATGATTTTTGTCCCTGAAAAACTACAGGAAATGAAAATATTACCACTCGAATTTGTGGAAAAAAGTTCCTGGTAGCACCAGCCAACCCTCCCTCCCCCGGCCTACTCCAAGAAAGTTCCTGTGACGTCCATGATGAGTCAGCCCACTTTTCTGCTTCTGTGCCCGTATGTATATGAATACAACCTTTTATGTTACATACGACAAGATTATCGCAATTGAAGGGGCGATAGATCCCCCTATCACCATCAGTAAATACAAGACCAAAATCATTCCGGGGGAGAGTTGGAGGGTCTTCTTAAAACTACGAAGACTAGCGTAATATTATGTGAGGTATTTTGGAAACCCCTCTATTATTTTCACAAACCAATTCCACAATTAGAGCTTAAGTTTACCTGTCTTGTTTGGCTCTTTTTTTCGTTGATTATAGTTAAATCGTTTTGACATCTGTCCAAAATTCTCCATGTATGAATTAAAAAGCCTTTTCTCCAGTTGTTTTCCTCGGCCTTTTTGGCTGCCGCGTCTTGAGCCTCTCGTCTTTCTTGTTCAATTCTTTCCTCCTCTAATCTAGCCGCTTCTTGTCTGCAACAGAATTTACGGCTATTATTTCTTTTAAATTGAGAAAAATGTATAAATAGTTGACAAAAAATTCGTTTAAATCTACGTCGTTACCAATCTCTAACGTGAAAACTAAATTCCTCTATGACATTTTTGACAATTACACCAGGATATGAGGTTTCACATTATTCACATTTATCGTAATAACCATTAGAGCATGAGAATCCTCTTGTGTACAAATCACAAACGTGTCTATCGCAGGTTCAAGTGTCTTTAATCGGAAATCCACACTGTCATTGTAACTTAGACTGATGGGACAACTATATTTGTCACCACATCCTTCTGCAATAGTACAATTCTCACAGAATTTACAAGCGCATTGGGGATAAGTGAAAAATTTTATGAAAATCACCTGTAAAAAAAGAAAAAATCCTACGAATGGTAGATTGAAAAAATACCCTCTTATATCTCCATCACTTAGAGAATCTCTATTCCTATTGCTTCTTTTTATTAATAGAGGAAGTATCCTATAACGTAATTCCTATATAACAAAGAATAGAATTTCAACGGTACAATTTTTATTTTAAAAAATATGCAGAAAAGAGTCTCGTGGCTTTTCCAATAGATGACACTACCCATTTTTCTCTTTGTGATTGGAAATGACAATCAATAGTTCTGATATGGCATCTATATTCATTATATTAACTTTGGCAACTAATATAACTGAATAATTAAATATTAAAACGAGTAAGGCTTAAATTGAATATACAAATCAAGCATAAAACGAACAAAAATATTTGGGTATTTAAGTATAAATGAAACCCAAGACGAACAGAAATTAAATACACAATCATAGCAAACAAGTATACAACAGGTACTAATGTAAATAAATAAATAAATCTTAAAACAAGTAAAACTTAAATTGAATATCCAAATCAAGCTTAAAACGAACAAAATCACTACAAATCAGAGCTTGAGTGCTGCCTCCTTCCCTAACTTTAAAATTCTAAAACCTACTGCGTCATTGGCGCTTTACTAAAACTATATGTATCTTGAACAGTCTTGAAAAAAACTAATAAATCAAAATGAATATTTGATATATAATGATATTAATTGTTGAAAGCTCATTTTAAGATTTATTTGTTCATTTATATTAGTACCTGTTAGCAGTGATTGGTTTAGCACTTTGGGTACGCCTATAGCCAGTACTCTTTTCTTACTTATTGGTTTAATATCACGAAGAAGGTTTAACGGCGATTCGCTAAGGCACTTGGAAGAGCAATGAACTCTTACACAATTGATTTCTCTAGCCTTGCGTTCCTTGTAGGTCATTCCCTAAGGTACTTGGAGGAGCAATGGACTATGAAAAAACCAGGGTAAGCCAATTCAATGGTGAACTGGAAGACCAATCAAATCTAAACAAATCTGGTAATGGTGATTTCTTAAGGCACTCTTGAGAAACAATGAACTCTGAGCCCCCGGACAAGGTGGCTCTACCTTTCTTGGTGCTATTGCAAAACAGATTGTGTAATGATTGAAGATGATGGCTAAGCAGTTTTCGATGATTTCAGAAATATTTGACTGGTGTAGGATTTGACCTAAGGACTGCTAAGTATGAAAGAATAACAGGCTAGTAAATGAACTGATAAGTCGATGATGATAGACTGTTCTTAGAAATAAATTAACAAAAACCTTATGAATTAATACTTAAATAAAACGAGTCGTATCCTATTAATGCGTCCGACCGCTCCCGTAGGCACTACTCATTTCTTCCTTAGCGGTTTAAGATTACGAAGGAATTTTAACGCGATTCCCCCAGTGCTGCTACCTACCTAACTAAAGTCATTGATGGCGACATGTTTTTCTTTTCCAACTATATGATCGACCCCTTTTGTAACCTCTAAGTAGTTGCCATTGAATTTATGAATTATTTTTCTAGCGTAGGAATCGAACTTGAGACTCGAGATTGTCGATATATAGTAAAAGAACGATGCTTTAGTCAACTGAACCAACAAGTCAATGATATTATTATGTTCTTAAAAATGCATTCCAACAATAGGTTTCATGCAGTTTCTATGCCATTGAATTGTATGAGTCTGTATATAGTTTGAAAAAAATCCATCTTTATGAGCCATTCTTGATCTTTTCAGCTCAAGCTTTCAGCTCAAAAATCTAATTCAATATATAGATTATTTTTGAACCTGGATATTCGGAAGAGGGAGGGGGTAAAAAGCAATATCAAAACTAAAAAGAGCATTTACTGAATTGTATGTGTTTGTATATAATATATCTTAATAAGTTTTAAAAACATCCGTCCCTTTTAACCATTCTTGAGTTTTTGAATTCAATCCATGGATTGTTTTTCAACCCAGACCTTCAGGACATCGTAAAGAGCAATATCAAAACTAAAAAAATCATAAACACTGCCTTCGGGTGGACTACGGGCTTTGCCATTGAGGCGAATTTTATTTATTTTTGATTCTGGACTTTTTTTTAACAAAGAAATTTTATAATTTTTTCATGTTTAAAAATGACATTAAATATACTTATATAAAAACAAAATCACTTGGGATATTTTCGAAATGCGAAATGAATCCGATATTCATATGCTAGTCATGATTTTTTCTTATAAAAATATTAAGTTTCTAGTGACATTTTTTTGAACAGAGCTGAATTTTTTTACTTATATTTTTTTTAAGTCTCAAAAAGAGCACCTTCATTTCAATTAACTAGTGGTGCGACTGTAATTGCTTCCAATTTGGTTTGGTCTTTTTTGCTCGCCAAGTTAAGTGCGCAACCGATTTTTAAGATCTTCAGTATAAATTGAATATCAAAACAATTCAGCATGTTATTGTGGGTTTGTTTTTTGGATGAATAAGGTTCAGGAAGAAATGAGAGAAATGGGGATCAATCAACTCTGAGTAGACTCAAATACTAGTTGTTTAACAAATTCTGTTGGGATCAATGAACTACTATTTTTGCTATTATGGAACAAGTCTTTTTAACCTTGAGCAAAAGTATAACGGTTTGGTTTTATCAAGCGCTTCTCTACTCAAATACCTCATCAATAGCTTCCAAGAGGATTAGACTAAAAGACACTAAATTTAATTGGCTTTTAACATGTCATCTTGTGGTGTTATATGTGAATACGCAATTTTATGTTGTCTGTGGAACAAAAGGAAATTGATTGTTATCACTGAAAAGTGAACTATATTATGTTGGAGTGGCATAAAAGATTGTGGAGTACTAGTTTACGCCATATGAACAAGCCGGGATTCTATGACCCAGTAATTACACCATATAATAAAAGTGGTAAGGAACTGAGAACTGTTGAGGAAGAAGTCAGAGAAATATGCGATTTCTTTGGAGTTGAAGCACTGTATGTAAAGGGCAATGTGCATACAGATAAACTTCTAATTCAAAACTGTGACCTCTAAATTCCACTTTTCAACTTAGAAGAGTTCAAATGTCCTCAATTTGTAGAGCCTTATCACCGTCCCAAAGACGAGGTTAGGTTCTTCGTGCAGTGGATACCAAGGGCATACCTGATCGTGATAACGGCATACGACCTAGTAAAAAGTGTGCTATATCATGGGATCTCTGTTTGTGAATGTTTAATAGTGAACTTTAAGTATTATTTTATGTAAATATGGGTATTGTCTAAAAAAAATCTTTTGAATACGTTTAAGCAATAAATATCTTTAAGCTGAACCCGTCTTTATTTTTAGAATAGTCCTAGTCCATAGTTAAAACCCTGCTCTGGTTATATCCTCCCTCCACCAGTCAAACGGCCGTAGTACTTAGTGAATTGATACTCTGGTAATAAAATGCGTTTTTAAAAAATAAAACGTATGGTTTTAAAACTCCTTAACCAAAAAGTCAAGACAAAATTAATAAAGTGTAAGATTGATTTCCTTTGGAACCTCGAAATATTTCAACCGGAAGAACGGTAGATATATCGGGGTTAGAGCTAAAAGATAATGCAAGTCTAAAACTAATAGTTGACGAGGAAGTTAAGCTTCTTTCTACTGCTAGTGGTAATACATTGGTGGTTGAAACATCATGACTTTTCAATGTGGGGGAGGGGGCTTTTACCAAAGTCCGAGACGCAAGAACATGTATTTTCAGAGACATAGGCACCGACACGGGGATTACAGAGGGTGTAGTAGAGTCTGAGATAGACGAACAGGATGTTTTCTTCTAGAGTCAGTGTACTAGTGTCTGAGATGGATAAACAGAATTTTTCTTCTAAAGTCAGAAAGGAGTGAACTAAATTTTTTCCAAAAGTTAGAGACATGTCGATTGGAATATTCAGGGACTTTTCGAAGTCTGAGACGCAAGAACAGGAATTTTCAGAGATATATGCACTACTACGGGGTGCTCGGATAGCGTACTAGAGTCTGAGATAGGTCAACCGAACCTTTCTTTTCCAAAGCCAGAAACGAGCGAACTGAATTTTTTTTCATAAGTCAGACATGTCAATTGGAATTTTCAGGGTTTTATCCACTTTTCAGGACAACCCAGTGCGACTTTAGGGACATATTTCAGAGAGCCTGTTACAAGAGTCAACCGCACTGCTAATTTCAAACTAAGCTATGATGGATGAAAATATTCTAATAAAAATATCTTTTTACTGCGATTGTAGTATCTGTAAAAGCTATTATGATGATTCCATCAATTCTTATGGGTCTAATGAGGCTAAATTAGAACACTTCGACAATGGAATAGGTGAGGATATTCTAGAAGAGATGGGGAGAAAAATATTGAATGAAATGAAATCAACTAGAGTGGAGAGAAACTCAGTTTTAGATTGGTCAAGTAAGAAGCTAGTGGAAGAAAAAGTGCCCTTACCGTCCCAAGAAAGCTCAAAAGTGCAACGTGGTCTTGGGAAAGGAGGTACAGTATACTAGAAAGGGGTCAGGAAGAGCAAAACAAAAGATAAAGAAAAGCAGAGCCTCCCTACAGGAATTCTTTAAATTCTTTGAGAAATGACAGAGAAGATTCTTATGAAACAAAATAGGGAACACAAAATTCATCATCGTTCTAGAAGAACTCCAGATTATCAAATTATGCCAAATCTCATTACTAACGGCTCTGTGATTGCTTTACATTTGCAATAAATATTTTTTCCCTATTAAATTTATCTTTGATTTTCATTAAAGCTGGGATAAGGAGTAACAAAATTCAAACACATTTTTTTTAATGGTCAGAGATTTAAGAACAGGGATTTTTAGATACTTTGGCTCTACTACTGGCCTCATAGAGGGGATGTACTAGAGTCTGAGATAGGTAAACAGGGTTTTTACAGAAGCCTGAGACGCATGATCTGATTTTTTTAAAAGTCAGACCCGTCAATTGTGATTTTTAGTTTTTTTACCAAAGTCAGAGACGCAAGAACAGGAATTTTCAGGTGCGTTTATCAAAGTTTGAGACGTAAGAACAGGAGTTTTCAAGAGACATTGGTAACACTACCGGGCTCAAAGGGGATGTACTAGAGTCTGAGTTACACTGCGATTCTGAATTTCTCCAAAGAAGAGAAAAAAGTTACCCTTCGGTTCCGAGTTTTCAAACGAAGAAAAAAAAGTTAAACTTCAGGTTCTGAACTTTCCCAATGAAGGGAAAAAAGTTCCACTTTTCTTCTGAATTTTTCCATAGAATAGAAAAAGTTAAACTCCAGCTCTGAATTTTGCCAAAGAAGAGAAAAATGTTTTAATTCTGTTCTGAATTTTCTCAACGAAGAGAAACAAGTTCAACTTCTGTCCTGAATATTCCATAGAAGATACAAATCTACACTTCACTTCTGAGTTTTCCCTAAGAAGACAAAAAAAGTTACACTTCCATTCTGAATTTTCCCAAAAAAAAAGTAGAAAAAAAGAAGAAAAGAAGAAAAAAGTTCAATCTCTGTACTGAATTTTATTCTATAGAAGAACAAAAGTTATACTTCAGTTCAGAATTTTCTCAAAGAACAGAAAAAAGTCCCGCTTCCGTTCTGGATTTTCCCAAAGAAGAAAAAAGTTACACTTCTGTTTTGAATTTTCCCGAAGAAGAGACGTTATAATCAAGTTCTGCAGTATCCTAAAAAAAGAAAAAAGTTAAACTTCCTTCCCGAATTTTCCTAAAGAAGAAAAGCAGTTACACTTCCGTTTTGAATTTTCTCAAAGAAGAGAAAAAAGTTCAACTTCTGTACTGAATTTTTTTTCTAAAGAAGAGAATAATTTCAACTTCGGTTCTGCATTTTTTACAAAGAATAGAAGAAAAGATACGCTTCTGTTCTGAATTTTTTCCCAAGAAGAGAAAAAAGTTAAAATTCTCTTTTGAAATTCTCCATAGAAGACAAAAAATTTCAACTTCTGTCCTGATTTTTCCAAAAGAGGAGAAAAACAGGTTCCACTTTAGTTCTGAATTTTTCCACAGAAAAGAAATAAGTTACATTTCGGTTCTAAATTTTTCCAAAGAAGAGAAGAAAGTTAAACTTGAGTTCTGAATTTTCTCCAAAGAAGTGAAAAAAGGTTAAACTACTGTTCTTAATTTTCCTATAGAAGAGAAAATGCTATAATTAAGTTCTAGATTTTTACATAGAAGAGAAAAAAATTACACTTCTGTTCTGATTTTTCTCAAAGAAAAGAGAATACTTCAAATTCCGTTCAGAATTTCTCCAAAGTACTAAAAATGTTCAACTTCAGTTCTGAGTTTACCCTAAAAGGAGAAAAAAAGTTCCACATCTATTCTGAATTTTTCCCAAGAAGAGAAAAAAGTTCCACTTCTGTTCTAAATTTTCCCAACGAAGAGAAAAAAGTTACCATTCGGTTCTGATTTTTTCTAAAGAAGAGAAAAAAGTTATATTTCGGTTACGAATTTCTCCAATGAAGAGAAAAAAGTTAAACTTCAATTCTGAATTTTCCCAAGGAAGAGAGAAAATAAAAATTTTCTTCTGAATTTTTCAAAGGAGGTACTGAATTTGTACATATTTATTAATCATACAACTGGTATGTAGCATTAATTCCACTCCATACGGATTTAGGATCATCTACTGTAATACTAAATTTACTAATACATGGTCGTCAATATTTAGAATTCAGCTGATTTTAGATTATCAATTTTGACTTAATTTCGAAATCAATAATTTGGACTTTTAATCAGCAGCAATTGAAATTTGTTTGTGTGCACACGTACAACCCCCTTTTTAAAACATATGTTTTTATCCAAATTACTAATTGTTTATTGAATTCTTTTCAAATTTCAATAAACGAGATTGAGATACTCTTGAGCGGGCTGCTTTATAATAACTCCAATGTCATCAGACATAATACTCGCTTTTTCTTTAATTTCTTGCCAATAAGAATCGAAAGTCATAGTTGGGAAGAAATCTGGTGATTCAAGGTAAGGAACTATGCCCATTACATTTTCAAATAGTTCCGTACAGTACCATGTTAATCCTGTGAATGACGATGATGGTATTGCTTCTTTTTACTTACAACTACATTCTGTTTCGCAGCTAAGGCGCTGATAAGTAGGGTAACTGATCGGCATTCGAATAATTAAATTTCATCCATTGGATGCTATCAAGTTCAACTCAAATAAAAGTATCAATAACATATTGTTTTAAAAGTTGTTCACCAAAATTTAAAGCCTTATCTGACACAAGAAATTTATTTGAGTTCCACATTTTGCACATTTTGCAAAGAATTTATTTTGGTATGTTCAGGTCCGAAAGCAATACGGTACTGCACTAATTCAAAACTTTTTACTTTTTAACGAATTTCATAAGGTTTTCGAAGAGGCATATCCGCGGTATATCCGGGCACTCAAGCTGGATAACACAATGAGTAGGTAAAGGGTTCCACGAGTAGGTAAAGGTTTTGCAATATTTCTTCCAATAAATCAACTAATGTACAAGTGATTCTATAGTTTAGAGGATGTGTAAGTCATTCGTCAAACGCATCATTGGGTTATAATAAGTATGTTTGGCAATGCGGAGATAATTCTAAATTCATTTTCTAATAAATTTATCCAGCTAGTGAAGCCAAAAATCGTATGACTATTGGTTATTGGATCATAGCCTAGGTTAAATGAAACTAAAGTGTATAGATTTCGTGTTCACTTGTGGGACTCATTAGCAAGTGGGTGACGACGTAAAATATGGGTAAGCCAATTCATTTGAAAATTTTTGAGGTGGCAATAAAATGCAAAAATGCAAGCAGGAATCTCCAAGCCAATTACCTTTATTCGCTACTCTTTCTTTGGGGAGATGGAAGACTCCACAGTCAATGCATACAAAATTTCAAGGATATTTGTAATTAATATTTGGGTAGTTTACGGCATCATTTTAGATAAGTATCGGTACCTGTGCCAAAAGTGTATGCAATACACATTTTTAGTATGAAGCTTAAGAGAGAAAATAAGAAGCACAAATAACTAAGAAACAGAACTTTAGATCAATGATATTGATAAAAAGCCTTCAGAAAAAAAAATGAACAGAAAGAGAGGCAGAGAGAGCGACTGAGAGAGAAAGTGAAAGAGAACGTAAAAGAAGCCTGTTCATTTCTTAAAAAAGCTTACTAATGTTCCTTTTCATAAAACAAAATTGCTCATCCGACTATAAAAAAAAATTCTGTCTTGTCATAAATGCTACTGAATAGAGAAGCTACACACGAGAAAAATTACTGTAAAATAACCTTGAAAGCATGGTTATTTCTGTATGGGATATAAATTTTGTTTAAATGTAGATAGATATGTTTATTTCAAAAATCTATGGGGGCCATATACACGAAAAATGTATACAAAATCTGTAAATCACCAGCGAAAAAAATTACAAGCACAGAAAAACGGAGTTTAAAGAAAAAAACCTAATCTATACAAAATAATTTAAACACATAGGCTACACTTTCTTCTTTCTAAACGAAGGGGGGGGGAACAAGCATTGCAATTTGTCAAAGATTTGTTGAAGATACTATCATGATTACAGCAGTAGCCGCTCCTTAGTACAGGACAAATCACGGTTCATAGCAACCAAAATTAAAAAAATAAGGTTAAACAAAACTGGGGAGTGAGAAAAGATTGCCATTTGTAGCTGATTCATGAATTGTGACTATTATCTAGATTAAACTGAACAGTAAAATTTTATTTTGAAAACAAATTTAAGGGAATTTGGAAAAATAGCTGAAACCCATAAAAATAACATAAAGTCGAAACAAGAAGTGCATCACTGGAATTTTATTGGCCGACAACCCTATCCAGTAAACTTGCAGTCCCCTGGCTTGAAGAACAAGGAGAATCACCTTTTTGCATAGGTAGTACTAAAGTGTCTTCTTTTTACCAGTTTTTTTCCTCCGCTGCTAGCGGGGCACTGGTACACACAGAGAGTTGTTTCAAGTTTCATTTTAAAGGAAATGGTATTTCCTTGTTCCCTAGTACACACTCATGAATTGAAGTTAGGTTAATCACAATAAAATATGCCAAAATGATAACATAATAGTTTAGTAACAAAATTATTGAAACTACAAAAAAGAATGAAGGAAGGGACACCCACAAAGCATTATATTCAATACGTAACCTAACCTAACGTAAACCAAAATACCAACTAAATATTTAATTAAAATATAGCTGCAATGTAATTTTCCAATGAACCGAAGCTAATTGTCTGGTATAAAGACGTGAAAACCGGTTATTGTCTGATCTTAGTGATCCAAGTTCTCGAGTGTGTACTAGCTAACAAGGAAGTACCAAGGACATTTCAATAACTAATACTTTTTACAATTAGCAAAGCGCAACCTTTAAGATAAAATCGATTTTATCTATCAAGATCGAGTTTAATGCTAAGGCCATCGTATTCAACTTGCTTTATGGAGGAAAGTACCTAGGGTCCATTTGTATCTGAAGGTCCTGCTCTTACTTGAAGGGCTTTTATTGCGTTATTATGAGTAGTAGGCATCAGAATCTGTTACGACGTAGATACAGTTCCAGAAAAACTAGACTAAGCTATCAAATCTTTTCATCTTTGTCATTTATACTGATTCTCATCTTCGCTAGTAGTAAGACTGTCAATAAAAAGTAAATTTTGCTAGCCATAGCTAACTATACAACTTTCTGCTTTAACCAAGTATGTAGATCCTTAAAGACGGCTTCAAGCTTCGACAGAGTTTACTTAATGTGTTTTCTAAATGGTACCTTCTTGCTGTCCACTAAAGCTTATTTCTGGTGCCTTTAAATGACTAAAATTTTTCGATATTCTTCAATTTAACACATAGATGGTGTATAAAAAATAAAGTGAAAGATATGCATTAAATAGCTAAATTCTTCATGTTTCTGTATAGGATTTTGAGCCATGGCGATGCCAAGGTTCTGACGCTGTTTTTAAAAGCTTCAGAATTTTTATTGAAATTTTCTTAAATTTGTTTTGAAACGAAGGTTTTACTATTAATGCTAATTGATATCAGCCTGAATCGGCTGAAAATTAGAATTTTTTTTTACCACTTGCCAGTTTTTTTTAAACGCCTTTTTTTTAATTTTTGTTGACGTTGGACAGTGACTAGTCCTTTAAAGTTGCAGCTATTACTGCGACCATAATAATCTGGTCAAGAGGTCATTGAAAAGTTATAATAGTTACATTTTTGTCTTAGAATGAGCTATGGCAGTCTGAATATTACTATTAAAGATCTTCAAATTACTGTAGTAGAACTTTTTCATATTGAATTCTTCCGGTTAAATGACCAGTTTGAAGAGAAAGGCTTCAGAAGGCCATAACCAAATTATTGTATTTAGAATAAAAAAGGACTCACCCGTTGCAAATACTTAATAAAACTTTGTCTCATTGTGCACTGCATAGATTTCCAAGGATTGGCTCACAAATTGTGATTTGGTCTGTGCTAAGAGAATTGGAAGGGTTTCCAACACTAGACCAAACACTAGACAGCTAGACACCACTAGACCAAAGCTTATGGTAATAGACTTCATAAACAAGCACTAACATCCGCTGCTGTTAAATAGAAAGAAAGACCTAAAAGGATTTGGTGATATCTGAAACCTTAACAAGATCCCTTTTGGAAGTGTTATACCATCCTAAATTAAGGTTGAGACTAAGAAATGTGTTGTCTTAGACTTTTGATATCCTAATTAAGCTACCAACTGGTAATATGACAAAACTTAAGGACATCGGTAATGTTGACACCCTATTCCTCTGTCAAGTCATGAATATATAGTACAGGCAACAAATCTACTAATTTTGCTATTACCAATGCTATTTAGTGACAGATGATATTGATTTTTCTTTTCAGGAAAACTTTTTTCTTCCTAGTTCAGTTTTTTTCAGTCTTGCTGATATTAATTGTATCGTATATGCATCCAGACTGTCAAAGGGTGTTTTAGCAATATCACAGGAAAACTTGGAGACATTGTGTTGGATCCTTAGAGTATCTTTTTGGGGATGTTACACTAAACCAGATGACACTATGTGAATCCAATTTTGTTCTTTCAAAAACAGTTGTTATATCTCATGAATGGCTACGGGTATCAAAAAACTGGCCATAGGAGCGATTGCCAATAGCTCAGGAAGAGCTAAGGGAATTAGGTTGAAACTTTCAGGGCATGTGAAGGGAGGCAGTTGTTCAATATTTCCCTCTATTCGAGGTTTAACATTCTGGGTGTTAGAATTTTCTCAGCCCTATAAAGCCCCAAGAATCATGCAGATTTTCAACTCGTATTTTGAGTCTTTTTCCCTTACCGATCAATTTACAGCCTTACAGTACAACCTTTTTTTTAAAATCATTTTGCAATGTCACTCACAAAAAATGTTATAATTTATTTTCTTATAGAAAAAACAAAAAAAAATTGAATATTATTTCCTTAACTAATGAAATATACGATTGAAAACGAAGAGAAATTAATTTAGAAAAACTTTTCCATGAAAGAGTTTTCAAAGAAAAGTAAAGACGTGCACAAAAGAAAAAAATGGTAGCAGAAATGAAGGCAAATAACTTTTCAAGTTTAAAGCTTCCATAAACCACCAATAAAAAAAAAAAAATCAACTATGACAGGAAATAAAAAAAAAATAACTAGGTCAAACTCAAAACGAGCAGAAACTAAGAGGAGTGGGGCTGATGCCCCTCATGTTGCCTTCAACACTATGCTTGAAACAAAATGCATTTTAAATATTTTCAATTTTTACTCTAATCAACCCAAAAAAGGTTGGTTGAAATTCATTAGGAATGAATTTCAGCATACATATTATGTTGTCAATGCACATTTTTTTCATTAATCTATGATAGTGACTTTTTTATGTTACGAGAAATAAAAACACATAGCTCGAGATAAGGATTGTGTTGATTTTGAATAAGGACGAATAAGGCAAGGGGCGTTGAATTATGGGATGCAGGATACTGTTGAGCTAAATCAAAAGAACTTAATAAATCGAGCAGAAACTAAGAGGAGTGGGGCTGATGCCCCACGTCTTGCCTTCAACATTATGTTTGATACAAAGTACATTTTTAAATATTTCAAATTTTTACTCTAATCAACCCAAAACGGGTTTATTGAAATTCATTAGGAGTGAATTTCAGCATACATATTATTTTTTTCATTAGTCTATGATATTGATTTTTTGATGTTATGAGAAATAAAAACACAAAGCTCGAGATAAGGATTGTGCTGATTTTGGATAAGGACGAATAAGGCAAGGGGCGTCGAATTATGGGATGGAGGATACCGTTGGGCTAAATCAAAAGAACTTACGTTCATGAAGATTATCAAAATACCGTATCTGTTATTCGAGTTTCTTTATTAAGAATCAAAAGTGATTGGAGAGTGCCAGCACCCTCCCAACTTACAAGATATTTGACCAAATTTCGGAGATAGTTCATGTTACAAATAATCAAGACTCTCAGGAAGGATATGGGTGGGTGGGGTAGGAGGTAATAGGGCCTTAGAAGGTAATTGTGTCTATTTAGGCAGTATAAAAGCAGATCTGCAATATCTCAAGATCAGCTAACAGCTTTAAGTTAGAACTTTAGTCTGAAGAAGAAGGGAGAATTTGGGGCAAAGGGACTTCAAGCCTTTACGTTTAGTGACGAGAGGGGTAAAAAAATTCACCACTTTTTTCCAACATTTTGCAAAAGGGGCTGGGCTGCGTACAAATTTACGTATTAAGATTGCGTAGAACTAGATTGATCATTTCCCCACCAGAAATCTGCAGCCTAATGGTTATGAAGAACTAAGCATTGTTGACAACCTTTGGCTCTAGAATTTTAAACAGTTCAGTCTGTTTCTTTGCTTGAGCTCAGTTGGAGGCGGGGGTGAGCTAATAAACCACAGATAACCAAAGTACAAGCAACAGCGAAGAACTATTTTCCCACAGCCTACGTTGAAGCTTCCAAGTATGTTTCCCCTTTTAACAAATGCTATACGAATTATTACAATTATATAAAGTCATACCATTTACGAGATTCGAGAATTGTGTTATAGAATTATCTTGAGAATATTACTGACTGTAAAGAGAACCTCTAACATAAGGCCTAGAGTGCTTTTTGCAGTGCGTTTTGCAGATGGAGGATGACGTATTGCCAAAGATCGTCGTTTTCGAGGTTCCCTCTAGGGCCATAATAAAAGATGTAAAGGAAATTGGAGGTTCTTGGAAGGGTATAAAGGAGGTTTTGGGCTTGGAATAAATTGAGATGGAGGAGGAGCGTGCGTAGCTGTGTCTAAGCCTTAGGTGGTTTGGTGCTGCGTTGAGTATTTAGTTGTAGCAATTGTAGTAATAATTATAGGCAATGGTGGAATAAGTTAACAAAATAGTTTCGTTCATTCTGGGGTCTTTTTTGTAACTCTATTGCTGTTATGCATGCTATAATCTTTGAAAGAATTTCAAAACATACGCCATTTTCCGTCATGTTCCCTTTACTGTTTTTATTATGGTCAAGTTATGATCCACTCCTTGATTTGAATTCCTGGTTGTCGTGATCAGAAACTGGCTAAAAGAAATAGATGGCAGGCACATCTCTGTGACTTAAACGTCTGGTTAGAAATATGGATTAAATATTTAGCTGGAATTACTCAAACTAAACATGCATTAGACTTCTAGAAAGATTGACAGATGTATATTAAGAAACAATAAACAAGCAATAATAAATAATTAAAGTACAAGCATCATCGTATACCCCCATGGAGTTTCATGGCCGGGAATGCAGTAGGGGGAGGAGGGACACACTCATAAATAGGTGAATGAATAGCAGCCACCATCCAAGTAGTCAAAAGCCAAGACGGAGCAAAGTATCCTCAGCTACGAAATTTAATTGTAAGTGTTTTTTTTTTTTACCTTGTTAAAGAAACTTGAAAACTTTCCTGTGACTATTAGATAGATAAGGTCAAAGGTAAAGAATACGGTATTGGACTTTACAGTCCCTACCGGCGGTGCCGATCTCCATTTCTTGGCCCTTCAGCAAGGAAATGCAATGGGGGGTTGGGGGCTAACCATCCTGTGCTTTCGCACACCCTTCCTGTTTACCTTTCCCGGATTTCTCCAGGAACACGTATGTTTATTCAGATACAAAAACAAACAATAATAAATAGAAAAAGCACATGCATCATCATATAGCCTGCCCCACCAAGATCTCTGTGGTTGGAAATATGGGGGGCTAAGGGGGGGGGGAAGAAAATATAAAGCTAAAAAAGAAAAAAAAGCACACACTCTTAAAAGGAAAATTACTGACTGTAAAGAGAACCTCTAACATAAGGCCTAGAGTGTTTAAAGTATGTCTCTTCTCTTTGGTGTTGTTGATGGAATATTACCTCTTTGTTTCTGCAACCACCCTTCTCGACATACAATTTCTAGGGAGAAACTATATTTTTTTTAGATCAAGGAGGGCATGGTAGTTTACTCCTATACTTAATATAGTTGTATCTAAACTCTGATAGTGATTATCTAACCTTGCTTTTTCTGCAACTTCCCTCTGCCTCTCCCTTAATTCATCTGCTTTCTGCTTTTGCCGATCTTTTTGTTTGCCTTTCTTTAACATTTCTAAACCGTTCCAACATTTACTCTGTCGTCATGGAAACACCAAGTGGCGATTCACCCAAGTGTAGAGCATAAACAAAAGAGCCACTCGAAGAGATTTTATAAAAAGATTCTCCCTTTGATATTAAAGAATCAATCATGTGGCTTTAAAAATAAATCCAGGATTTTCAATTATTTGTTTCTTTACGCCAAACACTCTCAAATGCATACAGACTAGGTCAAAATGGCTCCTGAAAAGGAATATTTAGCTTCCAGTGTGGTTGAAATTACTACCTTTTTCTTTACTTAAAAAAAATAAAAATTTCGAAGATTGGTAGCCTATGTCCACCAATAAGTTCGAACTTTTTGTTTAGAGCAGCCGGGGCCGTAAGGGACTGGGAAATGAGCCAACAACTGCCTAGCAACCACTTTGTCCAAATAAATCTAGGATGTGCAAAATATTCCAAGAAATTCAATTCAATTTTTTTTATTTACAAACAAAAATAGAACATCCAAATTACTAATGACCTCCCCAAAAATATACAAAAGAGCACTTGCGACGGGGCAGCTATTTATATTTTTTTTTAAACGAATAATTAATCAAACTATAAAAAAATGATATTAAATAAAAATAAATAGATCACATAACCAAAATAAAAACTATAACCAATCTCTCATCAACCATTCTACCGTAATAATAATAACAGGAACAATAATAATTATAATAAATAAAAACTACGAGCCTTTTCCTAATAAACAACCTTTATAATCGTTATAACAAAAAACCTTTTCCCTTCTTGAAAAAAAAGTGGGACCCGTCAAAGGACTAGAAAATTGAATCTTTGGGCTTAGGAGACCTCAGAGCAGAAAGAAAAGTTGAAAAATAATATTAGTTTCCCTAAACAAGCTACAACAAAAGCTAGGGAAATTACTTGTCCATTTTGTAGGGAATATGTTTTCTTACAACATTGGGAGGGGATTTATTTGATTTGAAATTGAAACTTTTAGTGCGCCTTTTAAGGGATAAAAGGGATTTGAGAGAGACCTGGCTCCCTCCCATAGGTTTTTTTTTTGTTCAAAGAAGTCAAATGGTTTAACAAATATGTCTCAGGTCAAATCATTTCCACTGCCTTAAGGCATTGGTCCTAAATAATGTAAATTAGATATTATTAATGGGTAAGTTTTAGGAGCCATTATTTCGATATATAATCTTATTTTTCCAATCAGCTTTCTTACGAGTCTTTTAGTCGGTGAAAATTCCCAGAATTTTAGAGCTAATACCAACTTCCAAAGCCCAGAATGGCATTTAAATTTTACTGACAACGGTTCTACTTCAATTTGTGATTTTTCGGGGGTTGGTGTCATAGCAACAATAACAAAAACATACAGAAGTTCTTAACCATTCTCTCTTTAAAGAAAACTGTAAACGAGTTGAGTGGCTTTTGTATTTTATTGAAGAAAATATGTATTTTGAACGGTGTGGTTTTTATTTGTGAAAATACTGACAAAAAAGAAGGAAAATTAACGTAATAGTTAATATTAGTGAAAATGACCAATAAAAGTTCTAATTGTTTATTATATTACGATATTTATGATTCTCGTTTTTAGAAGTTTTTTATTCTTCAAAGAAGAAATTTTAAAGATTTGTTTTTTTCCAGTAAAGTGAAAATGACACTCCGCCATCTAGATAGTATAGGGAGTGCTACCCTTCTCGTCTACGTTGTAAATTCTCGTTTCGACTTAGAATTCTTTTATTCGCTTATGATGATATCTGTTATATCTATGTTTGACGTGTTACTCATTTTATCTTCTTTTTGTTTTGGTTTCATTGTTCATTCATAGAAATTTCTATTCTTCATGTTAAAAAAAAAGAAGAAAAAACAGGTTTTTAATCTAATAAAAGCTAAACTCGGCATTAAACCTTCAGACAAACAAAAATTATTCAACCTCTGAGTAGGACTGTCCTTTTTTAATCGTCTTTATGAAGGGGGGGGGGGAAACCCCTCTCCAATAGCCATAGAGGTGAAGTAAGCTCTGACCCAGGAAAATCGCAGGCAGGGCACCAGATCTTCCTTCTGTTACGTCCAAATTGTTCCCGTTGAGATAATGTAGTGAAGATAAGAAAGGATTAGTCCCCTCCCCTCACAAAAGTTAAATTAGGTATTATAAAAGTTATGTCCTTAAAAAAGTTATGTCCTTAAAAATGCTATCATAGGCAGCGCAATAGCGCTGCCTAAGTAAAGAACGATGTGGGCACAATGTATTTTTTTTTCCTCCATACCCGGGCACTTCGTATCGAAGGAGTTGTCGCAGAAAATTCGAAAAGGGCTCATTCAATTGGAAATTGGAGTGGCTTGTGCCCTTTTTGATTGTCGAAAGTGATTGGAGGGCAACTAGCCCCCTCACGCCCATTATTCCCTCAAACACATCCAATCAAAATTTTGAGATAGCCATTTTGTTCAGCTTAGTTGATTTCCAGATAGAAAATATGTTTTTGAGGAGGACACCCCCTCCCCCCAAAACCCTTGTGGCAAGAGTTTTAAGTTATGCCCTGGGGGCATATAAGGTTCTGAAAGAAGGCTTTGTCGTAGAAACTTCAAAAAAGGCTCATTCGATTGGAAATTCGAAGGGTTAGTGCCCTTTTTAATAGTCAAAAGTGATTGGAGGGCAACTATCCCCCTCATGCCCATTATTCCCCCAAACACATCCAATTAAAATTTTGAGATAGCACCTTTGTTCGGCGTAGTTGATTTTCAGATTGAAAATATGTTTTTGAGGAGGACACCCTCAAAACCCTTGGGGCAAGAGTTTTAAGTTATGCCCTGGGGGCATATAAGGTTCTTATAAAAGGCGTTGTCGTAGAAACTTCAAAAAGACTCATTCGATTGGAAATTCAAAGGGCTAGTGCCCTTTTTAATAGTCGAAAGAGATTGGAGGGCAACAAGCCCCCCCCCTAGCCCATCATTCCCCCAAACACATCCAATCAAAATTTTGAGATAACCATTTTGGTCCGCGGAGTTGATTTCCACATAGAAAACATGTTTTTGAGGAGAACATTCCCCCACCACCCTCGGGGCAAGGGTTCTAAGTTTTGCCCTGAGGACATATAAGAACGATGTTGACACAATATATCATTTATTATATTTTTCCTCTAGAGCAGGGCAGTTCGTATCTAAAAAGTTGTCGTAGAAACTTCGAAAAGGGCTCATTCAATTGGAAATTGGAGTGGCTTTTGCCCTTTTTAATAGTCGAAAGTGATTGGATTGCAACTAACATCCCTTCCACGCCCAACTTTTCCCTAAACACATCCAATCAAAATTTTGAGATATCCATTTTGTTTAGCGTAGTTGATTTCCAGATAGAAAATACGTTTTTGAGAAGGACACTCCCCGAAAGCCCTCAGGGCAAGGGTTGTAAGTTGTGCCCTGGGGCATATAAGGTTTTTACAGAAGGTGTTGTCGTAGATACTTCAAAATAGGCTCATTCAAATGGAAATTGAAAGGGCTAGTGCCCTTTTCAATAGTCAAAAGTGATTGGAGGGCAAATAAACCCCCCCACGCCCAGCATTCCTCCAAAAACATCCAATCAAACTTTTGAGATATCTATTTTGTTCAGCGTAGTTGATTTATAGATAGAAAATATATTTTGGAGGAGGACACTCCCCCACAACCCTTGAAGCAAGGGTTGTAAGTTATGCCCTGGGGGCATATAAGGTTTTTATAGAAGGCGTTGTTGTAGAAACTTCAAAAAAGGCTCATTCGACTGGAAATTTAAAGGGCTAGTACTCTTTTTGATAGTCGAAAGTGATTGGAGGACAAATAATCCCCCCTCGCCCATCATTCCCCCAAACACATCCAATTCAAATTTTGAGATAGCCATTTTATTCAACATAGTTTTAAGTTTTGTAAATTAGGTCTTTGAGGATGACAACCGCCTCACAGCCCCCAGAACAAGGGTTGTAAGTTATGCCCTGGGAGCATATAAAGTTCTTATAGAATGCGTTGACGTAGAAACTTCAGAAAGCGCTCATTCGATAAGAAATTGAAAGGGCTAGTGCCCTCTTTAATAATCGAAAGTAATTTGACGGCAACCAACAACCTTTCCACACCCACCATTTCCACAAACACATCCAATCAAAATTTGAAGATAACAATTTTGTTCCACGCAGTTAAAGTTCAGGAAATTATACCTTTGAGCAGAACACTCCCCCCAAAGTCTTCAGGGCATGGCTTATAAGTTATGCCCTGGAGGTAAATAAGTTTTTATTGAAATTTTTGTCGTAGAAACTTGAAAAAGGGCTGATTCGATTTGAAATTCAAAGGTCTACTGCCCTTTTTAATAGTCGAAAGGGATTTGAGGGCAACTAGCCCCCTCTCTCCCCCTCCTTTTCCCCAACCAAATCCAATCAAAATTTTAAGATAGTCATTTTGTTCAGTGTTTTGAATTTCCTGATAGAAATTATGTTTTTGAGGAGGACACTCCTCTACAACCCTCAAGGCCAGGGCTGTAAGTTATGGCCTGGGGGCATATAAGGCTTTTAATGACCGCGTCGTCGTAGGAACTTCAAAAATGACTCATTCGACTGGAAATTGAAATGGCTAGTGCCCTTTTTAATAGTCGAAAGTGATTGGAAGGCAACAAACACCTTTTCCACGCCCACCATTTCCCCAAACATATCCGGTCAAAATTTTTTAATAGCCATTTTGTTCCACGAAGTTTAAAGTTCAGGAAATTATACCTTTGAGCAGGACACTCTCCCCATTGTCTTCAGGGCAAGGGTTATAGGTTATGCCCTGGGGGCATATAAGGTTTTCATTGAAATGGACAACTATCCCCCCTCTCACGCCCACCATTTCCCCAAACACATCCAAATTTTGAGGTATCCATTTCGTTCAATGTACTAGAAAGTTCTGAAAATTAGGTCTTTTAGGATGAACACCCCATCAGAGCTTTCAGTTCAAGGGTTGTAATTTGTGCCCTGGGGACATATAAGGTTTATATTGAAAGTTGTTGTAGAAATTTCAAAAAGGGCTCATTTGATTGGAAATTAAAATTGCCCTTTTTAATAGTCAAAAGTGAGTGGAGAGTAATTAACCCCCTTCTCACGCCCTCCATTTCCCCAAACACATTCAATCAAAGCTTAGAGATAGCTATTTTGTTGAAGGTAGTTGAAAGTTTTGGAAATTATGTATTAAAGGAGGAAACATCCCCCACAGCCCACAGGGCATTGGTTGTAAGTCATGCCCTGGAGGCGTATAAGGTTTTTAATGATAATGTTGTCGTAAAACTTCAAAGAGGGCTTATTCAATTGGAGATTGAGAGGTATAGTGCCCTTTTTAATAGTTGATGGTGATTAGATGGTAACTAACCCCTCTCTCACGCCCACCATTCCCCCAAACACATCCAATCAAAATTTTCAGATAGCCATTTTTTTCAACGTAGTAGAAAGTTCTTGAAAATAGGTATGTGAGGATGAAAACCCCCCCCCCCACCAAGCCCTCAGGGCGAGGGTTGTATGTTATCCCTGGGGGCATATAAGGTTTTCATTGAAAGCGTTGTCGTAGAAACTTCAAAAGGGCTCATTTGATTGGAAATTGAAAAGGATAGCCCCTTTTTTAATAGTTGAAAGTGATTGGAGAAAGACTAACGCCCCTCTCACGCCCACCATTTTCCAAGACACATCCAATCAAAATTTTGATATAGCCATTTTGTGTAACGTAGTTGAAAGTTCTGGAAACTAGGTCTTAGAGGATGACAACCACCCTCACAGCCCTTAGGGTAAGAGTTGTAATTTATGCCCTGGGGCCATATAAGGTGTTTATAGGAAGTGTTGTCATAGAAACTCGAAAAAGGCTCATTCGACTGGAATTTGAAAGGCCTAGTGCCCTTTTTAATAGTCGAAAGTAATAGGAAGGCTTGACATTTTTATAGTAAAGATCGATGTGGATATAATGTATTATTTTTTGTTGTTATTGTTGTTTAGACCAGGGCACTTTGTATCAAAGGAGTTGTCGTAGGAACTTCGAAAAGGGCTCATTCGATTGAAAATAGAAAGGGCTGATGCCCTTTTTAATAGTAAAAAGTTATTGGAGGAAAACTGATCCCCCTCCCACGACCACCCTATCATTCGACTTTTTGTTTTAAATCTAAATGATACCATAATATTAAACCAAAATTTACTGTTTTAATACTAACTCCCAACGAAGCTTCTCAGTAGCATTCCAAGAACGACTGAGGGTTTTATGTTCAATCTTTTAGGGCTACTTCTGCTCTTAAAATTTAACCAAATCAAAATAGCGTAAGTGTGTCCAAGCTATCAAAGAAAGTAAACAGATTTTTTTGCGAATTGTATCAAGTTTTCCATATCAGGTCAACTAGAGGAGGTATGAAACAAAATTAAACACTACTATTGGTTTCCAGATTTTTAAGAGGGTGTATGTTGTTAAAAATTGCTGAAAATTTTTCTCCAGCATACAAATAGCAGGCCAAACTATAAATTCTTAAAAAAAACGAAAAGATTTAAAGTATTATTTTCTTTTTCTCTGAAAAGACTATATCAATATAAAACGAACAGAAATTAATTAAAAAAACTTTTTCCACAAAATAAGTTTTTCAAAGAAAAGTAAAGAGCTCCATTAAAAAAAATGAGCAAAAATAAAATCAAATAATCTACCAAGCGTGAAACTACCACAAATCAGCATCGATAAATAAATGAAACCCAAAACGAGCAGAAATTACAATAAATACCGAGTCAAACTCAAAACAAGCAGAAATTATTATAAGTTGGGTTCAAAACCCTTATGCCTTCCCAAGGCCAGAACATAATTTGCACTTTACTGAAAAAAATACAAATGAATGTGCATTGTCAGCTTAATATACATTTACTGATATTTAGTAATCAAAATCTCAATATTATTTGATTTATTAAAGTTATAAAAGTAAAAACATATTTTTTTTTTCAGTAAAGTGCAAATTATGCTCTTGAGAAGTATTTTGTTCTTGAGATGTAATTTTGAGATTATGTTTTTGAGAAGGACACTCCCCCACAGCCCTCAGGGCAAGGGTTGTAAGTTATGCCCTGGGGGCATATATGGTTTTTATAGAACGTGTCGTCGTAAAAACTTCAAAATGGCTCATTCGGTTGGAAATTGAAATGGCTAGTACCCTTTTTAATAGTCGAAAGTTTTTGGAAGGCAACTAACACCCCTTCCACGCCCACCATTTCCCCAAAAATATCGAATCCAAATTTTTAGATAGCCTTTTTGTTTCACGCAGTTTAAAGTTTAGGAAATTATACCTTTGAGCAGAACACTCCTCCCACAGTCTTCAGGACAAGGGTTATACATTATGCCCTGGGGGCATATAAGGTTTTTATTGACATCTTTGTCGTAGAAACTTGAAAAATGCTCATTCGATTGAAAATTCAAAGGGTTAGTGGCCTTTTTGATAGTTGAAAGTGATTTGAGGGCAACTAATCCCGCTCTCACGCCGACCTTTTCCCCGAACACATCCAATCAATATTTTTAGATAGCCATTTTATTCAACGTAGTTGAAAGTTTTGGAAATTAGGTCTTTAAGGATGCCAACTCATCCTCCCACAACCCTCAGAGCAAGGGTTGTAAGTTATGCCCTGGGAGCTTGTAAGATTTTATTAGAAAGCGATTTTGTAGAAAAAACATCCAAAAGGGCTTATTCAATTGAAAATTAAAAGGATTAGGGCCGTTGAAATAGTCGAAATTGGTTTATGGGCAATTAACCCCCCTCTTACGCCAACCAATTCTTCAAGCACATCCTATGGCAATTTTGAGATATCCATTTTTTCAACGTAGTCGAAAGTTCTGGAAATTTTGTCTTTTAGGATGATAACCCCATCAGAGCCCTCAGTGCAAGGGTTTTAAGTTATGCCCTGGGGGCATATAAGGTTTATATAGAAAGTTGTTGTGGAAATTTCAAAAAGAGCTCATTCAATTGAAAATTGAAAGGGCTAGTGCCCTTTTTTAATAGTCGAAAGTGATTGTAGAGTAATTAACCCCCCTCTCATGCCAACCATTTCCCCAAACAAATACAATCAAAATTTAGAGATAGCCATTTTGTTAAACGTAGTAGAAAGTTCTGGAAATTATGTATTTAAGGATGACAAACCCCCCAGAGCCCCCAGGGCAAAGGTTGTAAGTTATGCCCTGGGGGCATATAAGGTTTTAATGATAGAACTGTCGTATTAACTTCAAAAGGGGCTCATTCAATCGGAAATTGAGAGGGCTAGTGCCGTTTTTAATAGTTGAAAGTGATTGGACGGTAACTAACCCCCCTCTCATGCCCACCATTCTCCCAAACATATCTAATCAAAATTTTCAGATAACCATTTTGTTCAACGTAGTAGAAAATTCTGGAAATTAGGTCTTTGAGGATGATACCCCCCAGCCCTCAGGGTGAGGGTTGTAAGTTATCCCCTGGGAGCATATAAGGTTTTTATTGAAAGTGTTGTCGTAGAACCTTCAAAAGGTCTCATTTAATTGGAAATTGAAAAGGCTAGTGCCTTTTCTAATAGTTGAAAGTTATTGGAGAAAGACTAACGCCCCTCTCACGCCCACCATTTTCCCAGACACATCCAATCAAAATTTTGACATAGCCAATTTGTGTAACGTAGTTGAAAGTTCTGGAAACTAGGTCTTAGAGGTTGACAACCACCCTCACAGCCCTTATCCCCTTTGGGCATATAAGGTTTTTATTGAAAGGGTTGTCGTAGAAACTTCAAAAGGGCTCATTTGATTGGAAATTGAAAGGGCTAGTGCCTTTTTTAATAGTTGAAAGTGATTGGAGAAAGACTAACGCCCCTCTAACGCTCACCATTTCTCAAGAAGCGTCCAATCAAAATTTTGATATAGCCATTTTGTTTAACGTAGTTGAAAGTTCTGGAAATTAGGTCTTAGAGGATGACAACCACCCTCACAGACCTTAGGGTCAGGGTTGTAATTTATGCCCTAAGGCGCATATATGGTTTTTATAGGAAGTGTTGTCGTAGAAACTCAAAAAGGGCTCATTCGACTGGAAATCGAAAGACTTTGTGCCCTTTTTAATTGTCGAAAGTGATTGGAAGGCTTGACATTTTTATAGTAAAGATCGATGTGGGTATAATGTATTATTTTTTGTTGTTGTTGTTGTTGTTTAGATCATGGCACTTTGTATCGAAGGAGTTGTCGTAGGAACTTCGAAAGGGCTCTTTCGATTGAAAATAGAAAGGTCTGATGCTCTTTTTAATAGTCGAAAGTGGTTGGAGGGAAACTAATCCCCCTCCCACGCCCACCCTCCAATTTGACTTTATGTTTAAAAACTAAATGTTGCCATAAGATTAAATCAAAATTCTCTGTGTTAATGCTAATTCCAAATAAGGCAACTCAGCAGTATCCCAAGAACGACTGAGGGTATTATGTTAAAACTTTCGGGGCTGCTTGTGCTCTTAAAATTTAACCAAATCAAAATAGCGTAAGTGTATCCAAGCTATCAAAGAAAGTAAACAGATTTTTTTTCGGAATAGTATCAAGTTTTCCATTTCAGGTCAACTAGAGGAGGTATGAAACTAAATTAAACACTACTATTTGTGTCCAGATTTTTAAGAGGGTGCATGTTGCTAAGAAATTGCTGAAAATATTTCTCCAGCATACAAATAGCAGGCCAAACTATAAATTCTAAAAAAAACGAAAAGATTTAAAGTATTATTTTGTTAAACTCTGAAAAGACTATGTCAATATAGAACGAACAAAAATTAATTAAGAAAACTTTTTCCACAAAATACGTTTTTCAAAGAAAAGTAAAGAACTCCATTAAACAAAAAATGAGCAAAAATAAAATCAAATAATCTACCAAGCGTGAAACTACCACAAATCAACATTGATAAATAAATGAAACCCAAAACAAACAGAATTACAATAAATAACCGATTCAAACTCAAAAAGAGCAGAAATTAGCATAAGTTGGGTTCAAACCCCTATCCCTTCCCAAGGCCAGAACATAATTTGCACTCTACTGAAAAAAAACAAATGTTTTTACTTTTATAACTTTAATAAATCAAATAATATTAAGATTTTGACTACTAAATATCAGTATATGTATATTGAACAGACAATGCAAATTCATTTGTATTTTATTCAGTATGTTCTTGGCTTGGGAAGGCATAGGGATTTTGAGCCCAATTTATGTTAATTTCTGCTCGTTTTGAGTTTGACTCGGTTATTTGTTGTAATTTCTGTTTGTTTTGGGTTTCATTTATTTATCGATGCTGATTTGTGGTAGTTTCACGCTTCGTAGATTATTTGATTTTATTTTTGCTCATTTTTTGTTTAACTGAGTTCTTTACTTTTCTTTGAAAAACTTATTTTCTGAAAAAAGTTTTTATATTTAATGTTCATAAAAAAGGACAATAAATCTGCTTTTACTATCGACAAAATTTGCTTATGCTCAAACATTCA